>NC_068993.1:43781657-43810169 GCF_001194135.2 Octopus bimaculoides | reverse complement strand
ATATAGTTACCCCCGTCCTTCATTTAATTTTCCTTTACCTTATTGAAATATATAGATAGATAGATATATATGCCTTTTGTTGTTGGTTGTACCTGTACAACCTGACTCCGATCGGAAAAGTGGGAGCAAGGAAAAAGATGATTATCGAAAATGTGGAGGCTTTGAAAACTTGGTTGACAAAAACCCTTTCCCCCATGTAAGCATCTTTTCAATATTCTCTTTTGTACTTTGACAATTGATCTTCGTTATGTTTTGTCTACATATTAACATCTAGTCTCATATATGTATTTATGTATAGGCAGTTTTGTGGTGTGTTGTTTGTTTAATCCAAGGTCAGCTTTGATCTAGCAAACTTGATCAAAGATGTTCCCCTAGCCACTACTATAGTTTTATTTTTCAAACACAACAGCATGTACCTAGAACTGCAACAACCAACATCTCTTTTCTGTGTTGTGTAGAAAGCATGCTGAGATTAAAGGTAAATTTAACTATTATTTCTAACAGAGCAATCGACCACGTTGAAGTCTCTATGTCGGTTCGAACAAACGGTTGTGTAGCTCCGATCCAGCAGGCTCATAATTGAAAGCTCTAAGGTGTGATTTGAGGACTCTGCTGCTATTTCTGATTTAACAGGTCAAACGTTTTTACTCTATGGTAGAAGCTGTCCTCACTACATTTAAAATAATGCTTAGTGGCGTCACAAATATTGTACAGGCGGTTCTAATTGCCCAAATATTAAAGGGACATGATTTACTAAAAACGTTAACCCCAAATCGACCTTGATCGCGCATACCTATTATCCCAAAGCATTCTACTTATGGCCATATCGGTAGTATATGTACTCCAGAGCGATGCATCAATTTACCCTTTCCATTTTTTTAAACAGCAGAATGTGATTTGAGGTGGGAGCTATGCTGCTGTTTCTAGCGATTTAGTCGACTTCGTTGGCTTGTGGTGTTGAGCATTGTATCAGGCCTTGTGGTGTCTGAAAGGTTTTCTGGATATAGCGGTCGTTTTATTTCCAGGCATATGTATCTAGGATTACACGGTATATTGTGATTTGAGAGATATTTTAGTAAATTTAGTAAATCGAAGCTTCTTCGTAGGAGATGGTTGACACTTCATTGGAAACGTCTTTTGTATTCGTTGCGGAAAGAAAAATCCTCTTTTGGAATAGAGGGATGTTTGTGATTGAACTGCAGTTAAAATAAGGTCTTGGCTAGTGGTGGAAGAGGAAGATTAACAAAAATAATTACGAAAAGTTCGACAGAGGTGAATCCAAAGACCACGTCTTCAGAGATGTGAGAGAATCATAGGTAGGGAAAAAAAATTATCAAGAGCAGAAGTAATTCCCCAGACATTCTTGATACTAATATTTGTTAAACATTCACATGTCTTGAGCGCGTATTATTTATATATATATATATATATATATATATATATATATATAATACGATACAGTTTTATTGGTAACGTCGTTATATTTTAAATTGAAATTTTGCATTGATCTTTTTTGACTTTTGGTCCCAACTCCCTTACTTCCATTTTTATATTCGAATTTATTTTTAATAAATATATCCATATAATATATGTGTATGCTTGTGTAACCAAACCGAATCAACAAAAAATATTCCTTGGTCAGTGTTGATCAAACAGATATGAAAGGCGTTCTGTGAGTGACCACTCCATTTTTTTTAGTTAGAATTGTCTAGCTTTACATTATCACATTGTGTTCTTTTTTTCTAAGACAGAAGAGTGTGATTTGACAATTTGGTTGCAAGTCAAAGCGACAGACAAGTTACATTTTTTTTTTTATATATGTAACTGGCTGTGTCTGCCTATCAAAATATCTCTGTTGAACCCCCTCAAACCTGCTACAAATATTAGATCTCACTGTTTGATCCCTCCTACCAAACTGAACTAGTGTTCTTTTAAGACCAAAAAATACTTCAGTTTTGATCAATTGAAATGCAACCAACATTGGAGCCCTTTCAAAGTCTAACTCTGTTCAACTAGTTGATTCTTTATAAACGCCTAGTATAACCCACATTAGTGTAACATGTATGAGACATTGGTGTTGCTAACAATAACAAAAACATCTCATTCTCAAAAAATCAATTCCCACTGACCCATATGTATTATTTCTGCTTCTCTGAATTAACAAACTGTGTGCTGACAATTCAGCTTTATTTAATACATTTGCTTCTCTTTCATGCAAACTCTGTTTTGTCTTATACTCCTCCTCTACTAAATACTTTGTCCAATATTTCCTCAGAAAATCCAATCTTATGGACCATCCCTATCTCTGCATCTATCAGACTGTCTGATGACTACTTTTTTATGGCCCCTCACCACATTCGCATTTTACATAATATCCTTTTCCCTCCTCCTGGTCCCTATGACACGTTACGTCAGATGACTAGTCAGTGCTCTGCTAGTTCTGTGCTATCTATACTTGGCGATGCATAAAATCTTCATTGTTTTGAAATATCAGAATGAACTAGACAGGTGATTAAAACCTCCGCTTAGGTATTCCTTTCCACGTTTCACACTAAACAAAAATTCACAGCCTCCAATATTTTCTTCCCAAGTTGTTCATTCATAGCTTTGCTGTAGCATTTCAAGAAAAGAACATGAAATACAATGTTTGGAAAAAGCAACATGGCTTTTACTCAGCACTAGAACTCCTGCAAGACCATCATCCAAACCACAAAAAACGTTTCTATACATTGCATAGGGGCATCCTTCTTGGTTTGGATGATGTCTTGCCTCTTATTCTTTATGGTCCCTTTTTAAAAGGATCTCGGCTAAAATCCTCATTTCCTCTACTTTGTACCCATGTTGGCTGAGTGCATTGTATTCCTGTGAAGAAATACTCCACTTTTGCTGTCCACATGTTACTCGGTAAATCTCCAAAGATTTCCTTTTCCATTCCCATAGGATCCTCATCACACACTTGGTATGCCAAAAGCAAAAGTACCTCCAGTTGCTTCAAACCAGCTGGACCACTGATCCTGACAAATTCCCTTCCATTCACCTCTAATATTATGCCCCAAAGCTAACACTTATTTTCACCAAACTCTTCAATGTATGTCTCTTTCTCTCTCCACAGGCATATATCCTGAATTTTAGAAACCTTCTAGTGTGTCCTTTTTATAAGAAAGGCAACCTTTCTAAATCTGTCAACTACTGTCCTGTATCTTTCACTTCCAATATCTCAAAGATAGAGAAAGTTATTAGCAACAACTTTCTCCAGCACTTTGAATCTCTTGTGCCTTAACGATAGTACTTTTGTAAAGCTGTATTTACCAGAGATCTACTCACTGATGTCACTCTCCTGTGGGCTCTCCCTCAAAAAATTTATTGAAAGCATTGTTATCCTTAACATTAGCAAAGCTCTCAACTATGTTTGATATATGTATCACTGGTATGCTTGCATATATGCTCTATCCATCTCATTCAGTCAGTTTGGACTATAGAGTGATATATTACTCTTCATTCCTCTCTTAACCTTCTGTACTTAGCTGCCATCTTAAAGACTGTACCTGATCTTAGAGACTATATCATCATGAACAGAGACTATGAAAACATCCTTCAATGATATGACATATGTTGCATAAAAACACAATTTCTGCATATTTCAAGAAAACATTGCCTAGAACATGAACACTCATAATCACTTCAAATGCTAGTTGCACCATTACTGAAGATTTCTCCTGGCAAAGGCTGCATCTCAAAGAGTGATTTTTATCCCACTTCAGAACCAAAAAATACTTTAGTTCCCTCCTCCTAGCAATAACTAACCCTCTACAAAACTCAAGTGAACTCTGCAGTGAGGTAATACTCCCACATCTGGATGGTGGTATTGTGATACATATAAAGATCAAAAGAAAGACCACTTGAAAGATTGGTGTAAAAGTTCTACACTAACACAGTCCCTAACCCCTTTCTACTTCTACATCAATGGCCGCTGTCCTTCTGAGCTGGTTAGTCCCATGCCACTCCAACTTAGTCTTATTGAACTCTATCATCTCTCCCGTCACCTATAATCTGTGCTCCTATCCCCACCCCAATGCTGCACTAACCACTTTACTTGGTCTTTATGGTCTGAGTTCAAATTCTGCTGAAGTTGACTTTGCCTTTCATCCTTACCGGGTTGATAAAATAAGTACCAGTTGAGCACTGGGCCCTAGATATAATTGACTTGAAATTGCTGACCTTGTGCCAAAATTTGAAATCTATTCATTTCTCCTACATTACTTCAGTTCACCTAGTTGCAGAAACTATGTGTCTTCTTTTCATCTTTTACTTCTTTTAGTCATTGGACTGCAGCCATGCTGGGGCACTGCCTTGAAGGGATTTTGTCAAACAAATCAACTCTTGTACTCATTCTATCAGTTTATTTTTTTGTTTTTTGCTGAATTCTTAAGCTATGGTTATACAAACAAACCAACACTGGTTGCCAAGCAGTGTGGTGGGACAAATGCAAACACACACATACACATAAATGAAGGGCTGCCACACAGTTTCTGTCTACCATATCCATTCACAAAGCATTGGTTGGTTTGGGGCTACAGTAGAAGACACTTACACAGAGTACTGCACAGTGAAACTGAACTTGAAACCATGAGGTTGTAAAGCAGGCTCTTTAACCACGTAGTCATACCTGCATCTATAACCATGCCTTTTTTGAGAAGTTAGCTGCAATAGGACTAGCATCTTATCCAGGAAGAGAATTATTGCCAAACACTGTTACAAAAACAGAGTTAAACATTAGCCTTATCTATGGATCATTATCATTAATGTTGATGTTTTTGTTTAACCCCAGTAGACCTATCAACAGAATTCAACTTGTGGTTGTCTCTATTATGTTTCTTTTTAAGGTGAATTCTGTTTCAGACTGCAATATCATCAATACATATTTTTTGGTAAGGTGTGATTTGAGTGAGATTTTGTTACTATTTCTAGCACATCAAGCAATCACATAGTGGTTTCCTCTTTGGCTTCTATTTTATATTTTTATTGTAGACGTTACTGATTGTCTTTTGCTTATGTCCCAACTATTTGTTGTTAATATGTTGGAAATGTGCTGTGCGTGAGAAGACCCGGCAAGCCAAGTAAGATCGTTGCCAGTGCCCCTGGACTGGTTCTTGTGCGGGTGGCACATGAGATGCACCATTTTGAGCGTGGCCGTTGCCAGTACCGCCTGACTGGCTCCCGTAGGATTTTCGAGCGAGATCGTTGCCAGTGCCCCTGGACTGGCTTGTGCGGGTGGCACATAAAAGACACCATTTCGAGCGTGGCCGTTTTCGTGCGGGTGACACGTAAAAGCACCCACTACACTCTCTGAGTGGTTGGCGTTAGGAAGGGCATCCAGCTGTAGAAACTCTGCCAAATTAGACTGGAGCCTGGTGTTGCCATCCGGTTTCACCAGTCCTCAGTCAAATCGTCCAACCCATGCTAGCATGGAAAGTGGACGTTAAACGATGATGATGATAATGATGATGATGTTCTTATGAATTTATATTTTATGTTATTTTTCTACTCAGTTGTTCATATCACAAATAATTTTCTACTTTTAACTTTTAAATCAGATATTTATGGACAGATGTTTATATTTGTCTCTGTAATTAGGTTATATTGTATTTATATAATGTTTTGTAAATATGTCAGATGAGGAAGGTCTGTGCTTGTGACATCTTGATATATCTGCATGTGTGTGTATGTATGTTTATATATATATATACACACATCTTTGTTTTAGCATCTACTTTTCCATGTTTGCATGGTTAGACGAAATCTTTACAGGCTGGTTTTCTACCGCTAGGTGCTCTTTCTGTCATTAACCCTCATCTGTTTCCAAGTAAGGTAATATTTTCCTCCCAGTCTAGGTATGTTTGTATAGAACATTTCAAATACTACCACTTATATGATGACGATACTTGCATTGTCAGGACAAGGACATGCATACACACATATATACATACACATACAACTAGTTTCATTTCAGTGTCCATTTAGCAAGTTTGTTCACAAGGATTTGGTTTTCTTGTGGCTGTTGTTGAAGACACTTGCCGAAGATGTGATGTGAGATTGAATCCCAGACCATATGGATTCAAAGTGAACTTCTAATCCATACAGCCATGTTTATGCTTATATATATATATATATATATATATATATGTGTGTGTGTGTGTGTTGTAAACATCATCTTCATGTCCTGTTTTCTATGCTAACAAATTGGACAAGACTTGTTGAGGCCTGTTTTTGCATTGCATGACCTTCCTGTCACCTATCCTTTGTTGCCTGCTATGACAAGTAGAGATACAGTGTGCTTATTCTAAAAGTTTACACACGGTTGTGTGTGTGTGTGTATAAATATACACACATACACATATATATATATATATACATATATATATATATATATTACATATACATACATATATGTGTGTGTGTGCAGACATGGCTGTATAGTTAAAATGTTTGCTTCTCGGTTATATTTATGGTTTTAAGTTCAGTTCCACTGTGTCATTGCAGGCAAGTGTATTCTACTGAAGTCTCTGGCCAGTCACAGTGGATTTGGTTGGTGGAAACCAAAAGAAGGCCTTCATGTTTGTGTGTATGTAGGTGTTTGTGCTTCTTTGTCATAGCATAATGTGATACTTATAAATAAGTGGTATCATTTGTTTCTAAGCTTCTGTACAAGCATGTCCAGCTATGGAGAATATTACCTTGTTTGGGAACAGATGAGGGTTGCCGACAGGACATCTGCCTTGATAAATTCCATCAGACATATGCGAGTATAGTAAAGTGGATGTTAAAATGATATTCCAGCTACCAAATTCTAATCACATAGCATTGTTCAATTCAGTGCTATGACTCAAGATACTTGCTCAGAGTGCTATGCAGTAGTATGAAACCCAGTACTATGTGGCTGTAAAGTAAATTTAACCGCAGCCAAACTTGTAGTCTATTTAGTGTTTTCTTTTACAGTGTTGCTTGACTCCATATCAGTGTAGATTTTGAGCAGGTTTATGATTGAAAACGTCCAAACCTTGATTATCCTGTCATTTGTAGTTGGGAGTATCTAGAACTACATTATGAAATGTTATTCTTGCCTTGTTTAACCCTTTAGCATTTAAACTGGCCGTATCCAGCCAAAATATTCTACTGGTTTTATGTTCAAATCAGCTAAATCTAGATTTTATTTTTAAAGTAACCAATCACATCACTGAAATCTGGAAGCTATGAGATAATGCATTATTAATTCAAAACGATATGAATAAACAAGCATTACATTTGACAGAGTAATCTGAATGTTAAAGGATTAAGGTTGTAAGATGTGATTTAGAGGGAGTTTTGCTGCTGTTTCTAGCTAGTCAAATGACTGTAGAATCTCTCATTTGCAACCTTTTGTTGTATTTGTGTATAACGGGTAATAAATTGAATTTCATGACTTTTCTCTCCTTCCTTCATAGATGTGATGCTGACCCTGCTGCTCTTGCTAAATATGTAGTTGCACTTGTGAAGAAAGATAAACCTGAAAACGAACTAAATGACAATCTCATTGATCAACTTGACGTCTTCCTCCAACAGAGTAAGTCAGAGTTTATTTTATAACTGTCAGTGCATCTGGCGTTGCCCGGGTGTTATGACCTACAGCCACATTGTATTATTTGTTTCTTTCTTATGGGCAGAATCGGCTCACAAGGAGTGTGAAGCAAACAACTCTTCTTTATAAACGTGCTTTTTGGTCATTTTGTAATGAACAGTGCTGAAATTGATGACACCAAAAACATGTAAGATGGCAGCTTGGATTAGAATGAAATCCTAACATTGTCCCCAAAATGACCTAAACTTATGGATGTAAAGAATTAGATGATGTATGAGGGCACAGATGTATCCGTATTGCAGAAAGTAAGGTACATGGAAAGAAAGCTACTTCATTGTGAAAAGCATCATCTCTGTAATGTTTGGGTAGACTGCACACTTTAACATATGTTAAGTGAAGCTGACAATGTTTTTGGGTAAACTATGTTTTGCTTAAGTCCAATGTTGGTAGAATAAATATATACAAGTCATCTGCACTGCTAACTCTAGAGCATGCAACATATAATTATCCATGAGAAAAAGCAGGGTATTTGCAAATTGAGACCCACAATTTTTAAAGTTTGACCCTGGGCTTTGTTGATTGTAATAGCGAAGAACACTCACACTGGGAACTGGAGGTGCTTGAATTGAAATGGCACATTTGAGGGAAGAAGGGGCATGCATGGAATGTATGCAATCTCTCCTTGATGGCAGCTGGCAATAATGGTTGATTCTGGGACATGACTTGTCATTGTAGTTACAGTCAATCTTGTACCATTGCATAGTTGTGGTGGGTGGCATGTTCGTCGATGGTAGTATCAATGGAGCCTAATGTTGAAACATCTCCAGGTAAAATGTGGAGGAGTTCATGGTTTACTTTATCAATGCTTTCATCCTGAGGTGCTAAAAATAGCTCTCTCTCTGCAAACCATGCTATGTTTTTGAAGTTGTCTTGCAATGTGGGAAATAGCCCTCCCATAATGACAGTATTGTTTCTAATATCTCTTAGTGACCTATCTAGGGCTTCTAGTGCACCACTGTACCATTGCGCATTCATCCTAGACAATAAGTATAGTTTGGAGAAGAACTTCCACTGTCTGTGGTCATTTTGAAATATTGCACATTTGGGCATCGCTGAAGTGAGTTTTCTTGAGAATGAATAGAGGAAGTTTTCTTTGCAGCCTTTGTGGAGATAAAGAACATTACTGGTGTAATGGAAGTTATTGTTTGTCCAGAAGTGAAGTGGGGAGGGTACAGTTTGCATGAAAGTGATTTATGTTCTTAAGAAGGATCACAAACTATATACTCTTTCATCATGATTTTGTCCAGAAATCACATTTTCAAAATTATAATTTCCTCACTCCCCACTGGAATTTCCTAATTTTTAACAGTTTTTTAAATTTTGTTTTTTATCCATGTGGAAAAATACAGAGATTACAAATCTAGTAAATAAAATTTGTTTTTCAAAGTTTAATTTTTCTGAAAGAAATACTGAATGCCCCTTCCCCCACCTCAGCCACCCATCAGCTACCTGCTTTTGGGTGAAATGTAAATCTCCTGTATGGAAAATATAGGGATGTGAGTAAATTGAGGAAAGAAATGAGGGAGGGAGTGGGTACGCAAATGTCATTTTGGACACGCTAGAAACTGCAGGTAAAGGACAGGATTTCTGAAATAACTTCCTTGTAAGTTTAAATGGAAGATCAGGTCTTGAAATATGCTCATCACAAACAGGAATTGAAATAGCCAATTATAATACACTGAACCTGTTTGAGGTTTATGTTAAAGGTAATCATAATTGTGGCTGATGCCGGTGTCACATAACTGACACCTGTGCTGGTGGCACGTAAAAAAGCACCCATTACACTCTTGAAGTGGTTGGCATTAGGAAGGGCATCCAGGCATAGAAACCATACTGAATTAGACTGGAACTTGGTGCAGCTCTCCAGCTTATCAGTTTCTGTCAAACTGTTTAATCCATGCCACCATAGAAAGCAGACACTAAATGATGATGATACAAATAGCTGGAATGCTACCCATTTACTTTATGATCTTAATTGAACAGCTACAAAACTCTTAGTCAATACCAGTGTGAAATCGTCTCCATAACTATTTACTTAAATCCTTTGCTTTCCATGGAGCAGAGGCCATCAATGGCTTTTCTTTACTCTTCTTCACTCTGGGCTGTTTTACTCTCCTTGGTCGTCTTTGTTTTTAATTGCCATTGACATTTCTGTAACTTGCTTTTTTCTATGTATGAATGTTGGCTCTTTGCAAATCCATTTCAACCTCTGGGGAGAGGTGGTCCATATTAGTCTGGCCTCTATTCTTTGATCTGCTTGGCATGAGAGGCCCTATCAGGCGCTTGCACTCCATTAGCATAGCTCTCAGGCACCGGGGCACACAAGCTACTACATTGCAACAAAAACTGGACCTTGTTGTAGTATCACTAAATATGAATGCTAATTATGTTTTGTTATTGTTACAGGGACACGGACGTTTGTAGATGGTCTGTTTGAAGCTCTGAAGACAAAATCCTATATCACCAATTCCAGCAATGGTGTGTCATCTGTTGGTGTGTCTGTAGCGCCGACAAGCAATAACCAGACGACTAGTAACAGCCACTCTGGTAACAACAACAACACCACCACCACCAACAGCAGCAGCAATAACAATGTGGTGAATCAAATCAGCAACCACAGCACCACTTCAAGCAGTCAATCTTCTAGCAAGCTGGACAGAAAACGCAAAGTACCTGATGGATCAGATGTGGTGAGTACAGTATCTACACTCAGTGAATGTTTAGATGAAGAATTTGTAGTAACAGGTTTTACAATATTTATTGGTAAGTTTTGTATTGTCATGCTGCCAACCAGTTGCTTTTATCTGTGATCACATGACAATTTTTGTTGATGCAGTAGCGGGGTGGAAATTTTGGTGAAGATACTAAACTTTATATTGGGTGTTGGTTGATGTTTATCCATGCTTGCTCTGATTGAGGAAGTCTTTTGAACAAAGGTAGTTCCAAACATGACCATCTCATCTTTTTGTGTATAAAAGATTATGTTGTTGAATGTGTCTTTATCCTTAATCCTTTAGCATTTAAATTGGCCATATCTGGCCAAAATATTCTACCTGTTTGATATTCAAACTGGTCAGATCTGGCTTCTCACACTTCTATTACAATGTCATTCTAAAAATAAGCATTCACGTCATTGAAATATCAAAGCTACAAGATAATACCTGATTAATTCAAAACAGTGTGAATGAATAATCATTACATTTCACAGAATAACCTGAATGCTAAATTGTTAAGCTGGTAGGATTTTATTTGAGAAAGATTTGGATTGTTTGTAGCAGATGATGCAACTGTGTAGAGGCTGCAACATTAGTCTGTGACTATATGTAGTGCATATGTTGAGATATTGTGTCATGGGATGAAATGGCCTCACCTGGTTACAAAAATATTATCAACTATTAACTTATTGGAATTATCAACATTACAGTAGATTTGTATTATTCAGGGTGCTTGTTGAAGAATTGACGTCTTTTGTAAATCCTCTCCTCCAGGAATTGTCTGTGTATGTTTGTAAGTGTAATGCATTATGTATTATTTGTGTTTTTATCCTTATAGGGTCCCACTGAAGAAGATAAAGAACATCGCAAAAAACGATCTCGCAGTTCAAGTCCGAGGGGTGGAAGATCTGGGTAAATATTTATTGATTGGCTCTTTCTCTCCCTCTTATCTTTTGCATATACATCTAAAAATAGATTCAGAGGAGTGCTGGTGATAAAGTCTTAGTAAAACCAAGTCCAGTCTTAATTTCCACATGAAACTTCTCCATATCAACCTGCTCAACTCAGCTGCTGTATTTTCCCCTAAGAAACGTTTTGATAGTATAACTATATGCTTTTGACTGAACTTTCTGGTTTTCCGTAACAAATATGTCTTAGCCTGTCAACTTCAATTTCATTATTTTGCAAAGGGGAGATGAATTCATGTTGTATCACAGGACTCCAAAAAGAGTTCTTGCCTCTTTCTGCTTGTAAGAAAGAGCAACCAAATATCCTTCAAATCACACTCTAACATCCTAAAAATAGGATACATTGGATAAAGTAGTCTTAGTTATTCAACATCTAAAAATAAAATGGAAAGTTACGACTGAAATATATTTGTTTCTAGGTCTGTTCATTGTTGTTTAGCCTCAGATCATAGGTCTGGCCCAAGGCGAAATAACATCAATAAATCAGCTTGAAATTTCAATATTAAATCAATATGGTCGCAGCCAAAACACTCATCACATGCTGGAAGTTACATCTGAAACTAAGAATTTTGTATATGCATATCTGTATTACTTACCTAGGGGTTGCTTTCTAAGTATTTGGTGAGCTCTGCGTCAACCAAAGGTCTGTTCAAGCAGAGCTGATAAAACATCATCATAATTGCATAGCAGCAAAATTTAAACCCTGAACCTAACTTGGTCAGTAGTTGAAAGCTATCAGCAGATCTGCTGCTTTAATTCTAAGCAAATGTTTAACTTCTATTTCTGACATCTCAGTTGCCATGTCTTCATGGTTAGCAGAACATACAATAGTGATGGTGGCAGTGGATCTTTATTTACCAAGTGAGATCCTAACTTCTGTTTAAAAAGGCTTCAAAGAGGAATAGCATTGCCAAGATTGTAGTGCAAATGAACTGAATCCAAAGACTCTAGTCTTCTGTAAGATAACAATGCTAATTGACATTGTTATTAAGCACAGATGTGGCCATATGGTTAAGAGGTTTGCTTTCCAACCACATGGTACCAGGTTCAGTCTTACTGCATTGTATCTTGGGCAAGTGTCTTCTACTATAGCCCTTCATCACCCAAAGTCTAGTGAGTGGATTTGCTGAGTGCTGCTATCATACAAGCAGTGTTATTTATTTCCAATGTTCTGCAAGAACATGTCTAGCCACAAAGAAACATTACCTTGCTTGGAAAGGGTGGGGGTTAGCAACAGGAAGAGCATCCAGCCATAGAAGATCTGCTTCAGTAAAATCGGTTCGACCCATGCAAAGTGGATGTTAAAATGATGATGATACTGATGTCTCTGGTGTATAGTCACAATGTTCAGCAGTTATAGGGTTCGAACTTCAAGCTAATCAGCAGTCATCATAGTTTTTTTTCTTTTACAATCTTTTTTCTTTTCTTTTTTTTTTTTTTAATTTCCACTTGGCTAAAATTTAGAATTGATATCTTGAGTTTATTATTGTTTTACTATTTACATCTTCCTCTTCTTGCAGAGATGATCGCAGGCGTCGGCATGATGACAGGCGCTTCAACAGACGACGCAGTAGGGAGCGATCTCGTTCTAAAAGCCCGCAGGGGAAGTCCCGGGAGAGACTCCGTCCAAGTAGAGATTTAAACAGAGATAGGGATCGTTCAAGAAGTCCAGTAACAAGGTCATTTGGTGTTCGCTCACGTTCCCGGTCCTGGTCACCAACACGTTCCCGATCTCGTTCGCGGTCACGAGGTAACTTTTTCTTTCTCATCAATGTTCTCACAAATTATTTTGAAGTGTCTAAGATGAGTAATGGTTATATAGCTTATTATTAAAGTGGCGAGCTGATTGAATCATTAGCATGCTGGATAAAATGCTTAGTGGTATTTCTTCTGGCTTTATATTCTGAGTTCAAATGCTGCTAAAATCAATGTTGCCTTTCATCTTTTCAGACTTGATAAAATAAATACTGATTGAACATTGGGGTTGATGTAATCGAACCCCATCCCCTAAAATTGCTGGCCTTGTGCCAAAATTTCAAACCTTTATTATTTTTTATAAAAGCATGATAGATTGGTAGAATTATTAGGACATTGGACAATATGTTTTGCAGTATTTCTATTGACTCTTTACATTTCTGAGTTCAAATCCCTCCAAGGTCAACTTCTGGGGGTTGAGATGATAAAATACCGATCTCGGAATTGTTATTGGCAGAATTATTAAAGCTTTGGACAAAATACTTTGTGGTATTTAGTGGCATCATTTTATGCCTGGAGTTCAAATTTCACTACAGGTGTGGTGCCAGTTAAGCATTATGGTTGATTTAATTGACTATTTCTTTACTGCTAAATTCCTAGTCTTGTGCTTGTTAGAAACAATGGCAAAATTGGTTGAGAGTCAAACAAAATAATTTGCTGTATTTATGTTCCTTTGGATTCTGAGTTCTCATTGTGCTGGGTCTAACTTTGACTTTCATTCTTTTATGGTCAGTAAAAAATGCCAAGTTGTGGAGTCAATTATGTCATCCACATCAGAACTGTAATGCAATGTCTTTCTCTCACAATATCTCAGAACTGTGAACATAGTGTCTGTCTTGCCCCTCTACTCCCACTTTACCACCAAAACAGTATTCTCCCAAGCAGTATTTCAGAACTCAGTTTATCTTTTCATCCAACTCCCAATGTCTGTCTGTCTCTCTCTTAATACTCCAGAACTGTAACACTGTTTGTTAAACCACTACCTGTCTACTATATGTTTCCATCAAGTGTCTGTGACCTGAAATTAGCCAAACTAATTTCTGTATTTTGTAACCGCTCTTTAAAAAACTTTGCAAGCTCTATAGCTCCTTCTAAGAAACAAAAACATACAAAAAAAAACAATAAAATTAAGAAGTAATAAAAGATAGATACTATTACAACAAAATGTTAATAATAATGAAACTAATATTAAATCTGTTAAAATTATTTAGGCAAAAATTGAAAATGCTAAAACCTTAAAGGAAAAGAAAACTTGAGAAAACACTTATATAAAAACAAAACAAAAAGCAAACATTTGTTTGACATTTACCTTTCAGGATGTAAAGATGCTGACAGCAGAGGTTCGACTCCTTTACAAGACAATAATACTTATAATGTGGGACCACCTAATGTTCAAGTGCCAAGTTCAAGTTCAGTGTCTACTGTCAGCAGTGCTATATCTGTTGTCTCTCATTGGGACACAAACCGAAACACTCCTGTTGCTACTCCTTCTGATGGGCCGCCTTCATCGGCACCACCTCTAAATATTGGGAGCAACCGTCCACGGTGCAGAGACTATGATGGTAAGCAGTGACTTTTTTTAAAACATTTTCTTGCTAATTGTGCTTTTATACTATAATATGGTATTTAATTTGATTTGCACCTCACATAAACATGAATGTAAGATGGTCAAAGACATAAGTTACATGTTTTATCTCCTTAAATTTGGCTTATTTCTTTTTTTGATTCATCATCATTTTTAACATCCAATTTTTCTTTGCTTGCACGGGTCAGATGGAGTTTATTAAATTAGATTTTCTCTGGCCACACATCCTTACTGGTTGCCACCCCTCACCTATGGCAAAAGCAAGACAACACTCCTTCACGACTGGACATGTTTGTTTGGCAATTGAGAAACAAAAGCCTTATTATTGGTTTCTAGACATTCTCCCCTTTTTCTATCTCACTCGCCTTTTCTCTGGTTACCTCTTTCATTCTTATTTTGTTGTAGATTCTTCTTTCTCTCTCTCTCTCTCTCTCTCTCTCTCAATTTATTGATTAAATAGATATTTCCATGGGGTTACATGAATTCCTATAAAATATATGTATGTATTTGTTTTACTTTATTTCACCAGAGAAAGGCTACTGCATGCGTGGTGATCTCTGTCCATATGACCATGGATTGGACCCTGTGATAGTTGAAGATGTGAATTTACCGAATGTTTTATCT
The DNA here is from genome assembly GCF_001194135.2 of Octopus bimaculoides. Classification (NCBI taxonomy): domain Eukaryota; kingdom Metazoa; phylum Mollusca; class Cephalopoda; order Octopoda; family Octopodidae; genus Octopus; species Octopus bimaculoides. The sequence continues at coordinate 43,794,848 of NC_068993.1, read as the reverse complement.
TTTCCTCATGGTCATGGTATGTTGATTTGAGTATTTTCCTTTACTTCCACCATTTTCTGCATTTCTTTGTCATAATTGTAAAGATAAAGGAGCTATAATACAAACCACATTGGTCAAGAGTTCAAAATTTACAAAATCTGTTAAATCTACTTACTGTATTTGATGGTATACAAGACAGTTCCCCCTCACCCACAAATGTCTCAAAAAAAATCATCCTGGATTTTATAAGTGAAGTTGGGCCTATATTTCTTGCTTTAATGCACTAAAACCTCTTTTCCTTGAATATGGACTATTGAAACTAGTGTGCATTGTTTATCTCATTAAATATGATATCTGACTAACAGGTTCCACTCCAATTTAGCACAGTTAAGTGATTATTTAGACTTTGGAAAGCATTGAATTCCGACTTTGTTAGGGCCATTATGTTCTGCAGAGCATAGTTACTCTGTATGAATCTGTTGTTGTTGGCACTCCGTCGCTTACGACGTCAAGGGTTCCAGTCAATCCGATCAATGGAACAGCCTGCTCGTGAAATTAATGTGCAAGTGGCTGAGCAATCCACAGACATGTGTACCCTTAACGTAGTTCTCAGGAAGATTCAGCGTGACACAGTGTGACAAGGCTGACCCATTGAATTACAGGCATGACAGAAACAGGAAGTAAGAGTGAGAGAAAGTTGTGGTGGAAGAGTACAGCAGGGTTCACGACCATCCCCTGCCGGAGCCTCGTGGAGCTTTATGTGTGTTTTCGCTCAATAAACACTCACAACGCCCGGTCTGGGAATCGAAACCGTGATCCTATGACCGCAAGTTCGCTGCCCTAACCACTGGGCCATTGCGCCTCCACATGAATCTGTACACCTGATTCATTGACTCTGCTTATACTATGTAGATATATAGTGAACTACCTGGAAAAATACAAAATGTCTTAAGTTTTCTATATAAACATCATACGTTTCATCCATGGTAGACAAATAAGTGTCCAGAGTGGCCTGATACATTCACTGTGAAAAAATTAGAGTGCTGAGAGCTAGCCCTGCTAGCTTGCATACATTAGGAAAAGTTTAAATTTCAGTTGCTTGTTCCTTGCAATCTCTTTCAACATATATAACTGAAAAGAAATCATTATTGTTATAATTGTCTGAGAGTTTAGTTTTAAATTTGCATATGTATTCAAATTTCAGAACAAAAACTATGAAATTAAATGGAAAGCAAGCAGTTGGCTTATTTTCTTTTTGGTAGCCCATTAGATAAAAAAAGCTAATGTGGTGTTAATAGTAATGATTCTGGATAATATTTAATTGGAAGACACTAAAAACCCATTGAACTAAATGTTATGTAAAAAAGTAGTGTTCACTTGTTATTTTAATTTTTTTTAGGGCCACCTTCTACTCATGGTGCTCCTGGGTTCATAGGACCCAGAATACCTCCACTTGGGCCTCCACATATGCCCCAAATAGGACCCAGAGGTCCACCACCAAGACCCACAAGACCAGGTAAGGCCAAGTTGTTAATAAAATTATGTACGTTGGACTGAAAATATTACTTTTGGCTTAGGCCTGTTTGAAGATTATCAGGAAGTGAAAGTTAATTTGGATTTAAGCATTTATAGGTTATTAAAAAATGTCAGAAATCTGCATGTGTACCAGAACTGATATATTGTGAAACATTAACTGCTGGCTTAACTCTATAACATGTAAATAATATTGGATCAGTGACTGTGTCATTTTGAAGACTATATTTCAAAAAAAGAATTTAGCAGTGCCACCTCTAGCCGAACACTTATTCTGTGCTGATGAAGGGAACCTAGAAATCGCGATACTCAGATATTGTTTTGTGTTGAGTGGGGATGCTAAACTCCCTTGTTTGCAAATATAAGGTCACAGATAGTGTGTTGTATAGCCAGCCGGAGACGATGTTTCCTGAGGCTAAATAGCAGAAGCGTTCACATTAATCAGGACTACCACGTTTTTATTTGGCAAATAATCTTTATGTAAATAATGAATATACAGAGAAATCATTTGGAGGTCCTTTTCACCTTTGCATTTTATTTAAAAGAAAGGAGTAAGTTTGACATGAAAAAAAAATTGTATTTGTGTTGGTGTATGTATATAAAAATTGTACAAAACAAGAATATAGCTAGAAAGGATTTACTCATAACATCTTCAAATGTAAAAAAATTTTTAGAATTGATTCAGGCTTTGGTTTTTGTACAGTACTTGAAGCATTAATTATTATTAACTGTTTTCTTTTCTTTATTCTTTCCCATTTTTAACTGTTTTTCTCCAATCTAAAAAGCATTTTTGTTACTTGTATTATAAATATTCATTCTTGCAATGTGATAGCATCTGTTAATAAACCAGAAAAAATTTTTTTTTTTTAAACCTACACATTCATATACATGCACACACACTTATATACATCTGTGTATAAGGCAAGTACTTTCAGCCAGCTATACTTTTAAAATCTTCATTAGTTACTGAAGTCCCTTTTGTTTGTATACACTATATTTTATCATCATCATCATCACGCCGGTTTTCCATGCAGGCATGGGTTGAATGGTTGTCAGGAGCTGGCAAGTCAAGTGAGAGTACTGTGCCAGGCTCTACTGTCTGCTTTGGCATGGTTTTTATGGTTGGATGCCCTTCATAAAACCAACCACTCTACAATGTTTATTGAGTGCTTTTTATATGGCACCAGCAAGGTCACCTAGTAACTTGCAAGACAAGAACCCCTCAACTAAAGAAATGTAGTTTTGAGGGAGGTAGCTTTGTGCCAGATGATGAGAAGTTAAAGGGACAGAAACAGGTGTCTTGCTGTGGAGGAGAAACATAATTACCCCAGTTGAAAAAGAGAGGACATAGAGAGAGATGGTGGTGAAGATGTATTATAATTTTATGAATGTTTTATTTTGTGTATTATAATTTTAAGTACAGTATATTTTATGCATTATGATTTTAAGTACATTTTATTTTATATATCTTAGGGTGGGCAGAAGAATTGATTACCTTTAACAAATATCCACTTTTTTTTCTTTTTTTACAACTTCACTACAGGACTGCAAATATTCTCAGTCAATTACATTCATTCAAGTTTTGCAATAATACATAGCCCTCTTGTGTAATCTGTACTTAGCTTTGAAAATGGCTCTCAAGGTTAAATTATTTTCAGATACTCAGATACTCAGACTAGATGTCCAATGTTGTAGAATTAAAAAAACACCCCCAAAATAATCAAATATGTTGTCTGTCCTGTTACATATATTGATAATCTGTTTCCATTTTTGTTTTCCAATTTCAAGTCGAGTCTTACCAACCTGAGGGTTATAACCCTGAAGCTCCTGCTATTAATCCTCCTAGACCATCATTTTGGGTTGGCCCAAGAGGTGCCCCTCGTCCAAACCAACCTTTTTATTTACAGCCACCAAGACAGAGAGATCTTGTCAGTGTTCCGACAATTCCTGATATCTCAAAGCCACAAAGTTAGTAGAATCATTTTATTGTATTTTAGTTGTTGTTGTTTAGCTTGAGGACAGCCGTGATTTAGGCCGCCCAAGATCCAAAGACATTCCCACTGTGCTCATTTCGTTATATAAAAGCACTACCTGGTGTTCCCATTAACCATTCCATTGCCATTATTGCTGGCTGAAATGTGTTTCAATTAAATTCTAAAAATTTTGAATTAAGACTAGTTTTGTAAATTTAAATATATTGATGTATTTTTTAGAACACATCTTAACAGAAGAGTTCTTAGATAAAATCCATTATGGAATTTTTGTTATAAAACTACTTCAGTTACTAGTAACAATAGGCTAATTAGTGATTAAAAAAAATAGGCGGCGAGCTGGCAGAAACGTTAGCATACCGGGCGAAATGCTTAGCGGTATTTCGTCTGTCTTTATGTTCTGAGTTCAAATTCTGCCGAGGTCAACTTTGCCTTTTATCCTTTTGGAGTTGATAAATTAAGTACCAGTTGTGTATTGGGGCCAATCTAATCAACTGGCCCTCCTCCCCACAAATTTCAGGCCTTGTGCCTAGAGTAGGAAAAAAAAATTATCGACAAAAACGATAGATGAAAATTATACTGAGGCTTGTCATATGTCGTCATCACTATCATCATCATCATCATCATCATCTAACGTCTGTTTTCCATGCTCACATAGGTTAGATGAGTGGGGAGAGATGGCTTTATGCCAGGTGTTGAGAGATTAAAGTATGGGGGTATATTGCCAGTGTGTGTGTGTGTGTGTGTGTCTTCCCCTTATTTTGACATTTACATGCTGATTGTAAACAAAGTCACCATTCAAACAAGGGGTGTTGTTTGTGTGCAATCTTCCTTAAAAACATGTCTGGCCATTGAGCTGTTTGCTGTACAAAAGATTAGGAGAAATATTACTTACCTGGAAACAAGTAAGGGTTGGTGGCATGAAGAGCATCCAGCCTAAAAAAACCTACCTTAACAAGCTTTGTTTGACCAATGCAAGCATAGAAAAGTGAGGATGATGATGTGGAATACCATAAAAATTAAGTGGGGAACAAGGGCAAATTCTGAATGTACAAATTTTATACCATAACAGGTGTTTTTTTACCTATTGAAATCCTATATTCTTGATTGCTCTGTGATACAATTTACATTGGTATTTTCATTAAAATATGAATTGAAAAGTGTAGGTGCTTTTATAACATTAAAAAAAAATCCAAGAGTGGTTTTGAGTGATTTGGTAACAAAATAATTGACTTTTTTTTTTTAATCATGATAAAAACCAATATGAAATTTGTATAATGAATTATTTTTCTTTCTTTCTAGATTTAGATAACAAGTCTTGTAATGTATCGGCTCCAGAGACTAATCGAACTGTGATCCCACCTAAACGAGACTTCATGTCTTCCAATAATGCTCACAAGCACCATTCTCCATCACAAATGCATCATTATCAGCAAAATAAAAGTACCCAACCAAATCCCCCAGGTTTGCTATTTTTCTAAATGTAATATTTTTTAATTGAGATTGAATTGACAAAGATGTTAAGTTTGGACAAAATGCATAGCAGTATTTAAATATGACCCTTTAGTTTCTGTGTTCAGATTCAACCAAGATGGTCTTTGTCTTTCATCCTTTCGGGGTTGATAAAATAAAGTACCAGTCAAATACCAGGGCCACTTTAATTAAGTAATCCCACCCTCCAGTTTTGTGGCCTTGTGGCAGAATTGACGGACAAAATGCCATATATTATTTACGTAATGTGTTTGAATCCCTCCAAGGACAACTTTTGTTTTGCAGTCAATCTAGCCGATTACAATTAAGTTCACTGCTACCAATTCACTATGAAGAACATTACACCACTGGCATAGAGCACAGGTTATGGTCTCACTTGGCTTGTCGGGTCTTCTCAAGCACAGCATATTTCCAAAGGTCTCGGTCACTAGTCATTGCCTCAGTGAGGCAATGACTAGTGACAGAGTGGGGTGTGGTATGACTGCCTCAGTGAGGCCTAATGTTCGAAGGTCGTGCTTCACCGCCTCATCTTAGGTCTTCCTGCGTCTACTCTTCCACAGGATTCCTGTGTTTTCATTACTGTGATTGCTTTTGGTGATTTTTTTGTGATGAATATGATCATCCGAAAGCAATTGCAACAAATTCTCCTGAACAAGTCAGAGATCTGTTTGCAGGTCTTCCCATTCAGGGTCAGTTGCTTAAAAGCTAGTTATGAAAAAATCACAATTATAATGGAAAGGGTTGCAAAAACCCTTGCATTTCTAGAAATAGCAGTCAAAATCACAATAAAGCCACTATAAGCACTCATATTCTATCTCTTCACAATAAAGCTGTCGAAAGGCAACATGACATAAAATTCAAAACTTAAGAATAATGCAACCCATTATAATTGTGATTTATTCATAATTATACACACTTTACACACATATATATATATATAAATACAGGGTAAAAATTATTAAAAAATAATGATTTTTACCAGTGGTTAACATGTGTCAATAAAAGTCAGAAGACATAAATATTTCTATATAATAGTGCATAAGATTTTATACACTGAGAGAAATCCACCATGCAGATTTCTTAGATGCTAAAATGGGCAGTCAAGACCCATACCACAAAAAGAAAGATTCTTATGGATTTTGACTGCCCTTTTTAGCATGTAAGAAATCCACATGGTGGATTTCTCTCCATGTATAAAATCTTATGCACTATTACATAGATATATTTATATATATATATATTACACTCTCTGAGTGGCTGGCGTTAGGAAGGGCATCCAGCTGTAGAAACTCTGCCAAATTAGATTGGAGCCTGGTGTTGCCATCCGGTTTCACCAGTCCTCAATCAAATCGTCCAACCCATGCTAGCAAGGAAAGCAGGCGTTAAACGATGATGATGATGATATCTGTGTGTGTATACACATCATACTGGACACTATATTAAGTTTATCTGAGGTATGTACCTAACTCCCCCAAGTTGATTATTTTACCTTTGTTTTCCTTATTTTATTATTAAGATTGCATAACAACAATCGTTAAAGTAGACAGTACTAATTAGTAGTTAATTAACAGTAGAATGTACATCTTTTACATATATTACATTCCTTCTCATCTTCAGGTGCCTACAGCGGAAGACTGGTACCCAGGTACCTTAATACTACACTTGAAGTACGTAAGATTCCTCGAGATCAGAATAATATTGCCAAATTGAATGAACATTTTGGAAAGTTTGGTGTTTTAAAAAATATTCAGGTAAGTTTTGGAAATATTTTTTTTATAAATCATGTTAATATATTTTTCTTGCATTGTATACATATATATGTAGAGGAAGCAGGTCAAGAGATGTCTTCACTCCATCATGGACATCTCATAGAAGTAACACATCGCCAACAACGAAGTCCTCCAGCAAGGCAATGTCATAAGCATTGAACCCTTGTTGCTGCTTAGTTCTATTGGGCAGGCCACGTTTTTATGCATGGACAAATCCAGAATCCTGAAGGCTGTTGTCTACAGTAAGCTCAACCAGGGCAACAGAGACAGAAGAGGCCCCCCCTCCCCAGGAAGCATTGAAAGGGTCAGCTGAAATGTTAGCTCATAGAGTGGGGTGTGGTATGACTGCATCCAAATAGTTGTTAGCAACTTCAAGAAGGCCAGAATAACTGCAACAGATGGAAAATGCCAAAGACGGAAAGTCATTATCAAGGCCTACATATTTGCTATTTGCCCCAAGGCACCAGAATCTGTCATTCATCTGAGGGCTTACCACTCTTCCTTGTAATCTTTGGACATGAAGAACTGCTATGCCTATAAATTGCAGCTTGCCCACCAACTGGCAATACACACACCTTGTGTATGTGTGTTTGATATTGTTTATGTTCCTCAGGCTGCTTCTCATTCATATTTGAATTTTTTCCTTGGTATGAGACATTGGGACATGCCAGCACATGGTTCTCACACCATTGTGCATATAGTCATAGCGAGGGATTTAGCTTACGTCTGGCTTTGTTTTGGGTATTGATAAGTCACAAAGATGACAAAACATTAATGTCTACCACATCTGCAACAGGACCTGGTGAGAGTTATCTTGCTTGTCTATGATTTCTAGGTGTTTTTACATATTGGCAAGAAAATTTTCTTTCTTGCCTATAAATCGCAGCCTGCCAACAAACTGGCAATACACATACTTTGTATATGTGTGTTTGATATTGTTTATATATATATATATATATATATAGAGAGACTTTGGTTCCATACTATTAAGCTAATGAGAGAGGACTCTTCCAGCAATAGGATATTGGACTAAATACTGTAGTGTTTAGTTGCATCCATTAAAAAGCATTAATTAATTAATGGTAGTCATTCATCTGAGGAAGATGGTTCTGTAATTTTTGCCGAATAATCTACACAGATTTGTTCATAGTGATCATATGCACATTAGCTCAAACCTTCCATTAGGTTGACATTGCCCGTATAGGTACACGGTGTGCCACAAATTAGATGTTGAATTGACCACAAAGCAACATGAGGTGAGGTATTTTGGCACACACTGCTCTTTATGTATTATTGCTGCTCAAATAATGCATAACTGAGAGGGGTCCATTCCTTATGGATTTTCTTGTGGTTTAAAGTGTATGTAGTATTTGTGGGTATGTATGTAAAAAAATTGTTTTATTTTGTAAGTTTTGTTTTATGGTTGTAATTATCATTGTTTATTTATTAATTTTTTTTTTTTGTTTCTTTAGGTATCATTTGAGAATGACCTGGAGGCTGCTTTAATAACATTTGCGAACCATACTCAGGCGAATGTGGCATATCGAAGTAGTGAACCTGTCTTTAATAACAGATTTATCAAAGTATTTTGGCACCGGGAAAAAGCACCTGAGCAAAAAGCTGTGAGTAAAATGATCTTTAAGAAGGTTTCTCAGATTCAATAATAATAATAATAATAATTGGTTTTAAAGTTTGGCACAGGGCCAGAAGGTTTCAATGGGAGGGGCAGTTGATTTCATCGACCCCAGTACTTGACTGCTACTTATTTTATCAACCCTGAAAGAATGAAAGGCAAAGTTGACCTTGGCAGAATGTGAAGATGGATGAAATGTTGCTAAGCTTTTTGTCTATCATGCTAATGATTCTACCAGCTTGACATTTTAATAATAAAAATAATTATGGTTGCATATTTTGGCACATGGCCAGCAAATTTAGCAGTAGGAGGTTAGTTAATTACATTGATCCCAATGCTCAACTGGAACTTATTTTATCAAGTTGAAAAGGATAAAGGCAAAGTTGTCTTTGATAAGCTTTGAACTCCTAATGTAAAGAACCAGAAAAAGTACTGCTAAGCATTCACTCTGCTACACTAATGATTCTGCTAGCTTATTTTGGTACAAGGCCAGCAATTTTGAAGAGTTGGGGAAGTCAATTACATGGACTTCAGAGCTCAAGTGGTACTTTATTGATCCTGAAATGATGAATGGCAGAGTTGAATTTGGCTGCATTTGAACTCAGAATGCAAAGGGCTGGAAGAAATACTGCTAAGCATCTTGTCTGGTGTTGTAACCATTCTTCCTTAACAACAACAACAATAATAATAATAAGGACGATGAACATGGATTGCATTCAATTAAATCAATCTCAACAGTAATTAACCAATATTATTTCATCAACTTTTGAACAATTTTGTTTGTATTATGTGAGATTCATATATATATATATATATAGTTGTGTGAATGTTTGCATTGCATTTCCATGCTTACATAGATCAAATGAGATTCATTCTATGACCAAATTCTTTTCCTGTTGACAACAAAAATAGACCGTTGTCTTCAAGATTAGAATGCAATGTCTGTTCTAAACTATAGTTGTGCTATATAGTTTAGCAACATTACTTTATGATGTATATGTGTATATTTATGTGTGTGTGTGTGTGTGTATATATATATATATATATATATATATATATATATATATTGTAAAATGATTAATGATAGAAGCGGGTGGACATCTAGCAGTAAAAATCATATCAAAAACATGAGAAACACCTGTTTTCTTTTGTGTATGGTAGATGATGAAGGACTGCAATGAATAAGAATACAACAGTGTAAGACTTGTTCTTCCCAAGCTGGTATGAAAATGTGGTTATTCAACAGTGGTGATACACATTATTAAGTCTCAAATTTTATGGTAGCCGTCTGCTGTGCCTTAATGCAAGATTTATAAGTCTATTTGCATTTGTTTGCCTAACTGATAAAAGCAGGTTCTGTTTCTATGTTACAGTTGAGTAAAAAGGTGCTAAGAAAGGTGTCAATTTATTATTGTATGCCATGTTTATACGGATGTATAATCAAAGTGACTGAAAAAAATTTCACTGTTCATCACTAAGGGTCTATAACCTACCAAATCTAATGAAGGAGACCTATAATGAAAAGTGTTTCAGCTTTCTCTCTCTCTCAGACATTTCATATCTAGGACTGTCCAACATATCCTTCCTGGAGAGTGTAGTTTGAGAATTAATTAGAAGCCTCCTCATATTGGTGTGGTAGTTATCTTACATGTGTGACACCTTCATAATATCATATGCAAATCTGTTTGCTAAGTACAGTTCTTTTGTTTTTATACATTCTACCAATTTCATTTTCCAGGCTGATTCCACAGCCCCAGTGTCTTCCACTGCTGCAAACACAGCTTCAGATCACCGAATGCCAGTAAAAGCAAGGTTGGGTATTCCAGCCCCTAACTTGCTCAGTCTTGATAATACAGGACCAAAGAAAACTGAATCTGGAGAGAAGGTAAATACAATTATTTTAAAATTGTTTTTATTTCAATGTTTTATTTGTTATTTGCTTGTATGTGTTTGGCTTGGTGAGACCCTTATTGTCACCTTCTTTTCTACATTGACTGTTTCCCCCATAGAATCCTATATTTTCATATGCATGGAAAAAAAATGTAAAACAGCAATAGAAAAAACTAATTAAATAATATGACTAATTCATTAATCTGCCACCTTCATAAACCATTATATATCTTATACAAATGTGCTGCCAACATTGTTAAAACAACATGACAATCATTTAAATGACACTTGCATTGTGTCGCATATTTGTCAAAGTTTCCTTCCAACTGTTTGCAGGCAGTTGTCTACACGTCCTCAGTGGGCCACTTAACAAAAACAGTATTCAACCCTGCAGCTATTAAGACAAAAACCACCTCTGTAACATCTACGACAACCACTACTACAACTACCACTACACCTTCTGTCTTGTCAAAAGTAAACTCTTCAGAATCTCCTGCTAGCAAGACAGCAGAGCCAGCTACAGTGAAAAAGGCTGGGGTACCCAAAATGGTAAGGATTTTTTTTCTTTTTGTTTTGGTCTAAATGATTCAATAATACATTTTGAGTAGACTGAGTAAACAATGTTTGTTGTTTTTTGTACAGCTTTCCTTGTTTATTGTGGATGTTTGGTTACAAAAATGGACACCATGTTAAAAGAATTGGTGATAAATGAATAATAGTAGAACATATTGGGAAAATAGGTTTCATTCCAAGATAACCCTCCCCCTCCCTAATTTACTCAAATGACACCTCCCAAATTTTCAACACCCATATTGATATCATTTCATGTTTGAAAAAATATTTGGAGCAAAATTTAATAGCATATGATCAGTTTATAAAGTAACTGAAAAATATAACGAACAGAATCTTTGACTGATTGCCACTTGTGTTATCACTGATCAATTTGTGAGTATCATAATCATAACACCATCGTCGTCATTATCATCATCATCATCATCCTCATTAAGCATCTGTTTTCCATTCTGGCATAAGTAGGGTGGTTTGACAAGAGCTGGCAGATCAGAGAGTTGTATGAGGCTCCAGTTGTCTGTTTTGGCATGGTTTTTCTGGCTGGATACCCTTTCTAATTGCAACCCGGAGTATACTGGGTGCTTTTTATGTGATACCAGCATGGGAGCTTTTTACATGGTGCCAGCATGAGTGTTTTTTACATGGCGCTAGCATGGGTGCTTTTTACATGACGCCAGCACAGGTGCTTTTTATGTGGCACCAGCATGAGTACTTTTTATGTGGCACCAGCACCCATGGGGTTACCAAGTAGCTTACAAGATAAGGATCTCTCAGCTGTGAGAGGGAGTGGGACTGAGAAAAGTGGCTGTGTGCCAGGTGAGAGTTTGGAGTATGATAGAGGGATAGAAGAGATACTTGGCAACCTCAGTTGGACAAGGAAGCAGACGGAGGTGGGAGAGAGAAACAAGTCAGAGAGAGAGAGAGTGGGTGGACATACCCACGGAACAGTGGTGGGGAATATAAGTAGTACAGAGGAGATAGAGAGAATGTTCTTCTATAAGAATGTAAGGGAAGATATTTAGAGATAGCAAGTGATGGGGAGAGAAATTGGAGTGGCTAGGTGGTGGGTATGGAAGATATTATTGTTTGTACCTTAGCCTCTTTAAGGGATGAGTCAAGAAAATAGGCTGTGGGTGGGGGTGGGTGTAAATGATCCAAAAACATTTGTTATACAAACAATGGTCATCTATTAGTGAATTTTCCCCTCTCTTTCATAAGTGGATTTATGTATTGAAATAGTTGCAGAGCACGTGATACTTGGAATTTCAGCTTAGAGACTGGGTAGTTCTAAAACTTAATTAGAGCTTGAGAAGCAGCTGCTTCATTTTTAATGGCACATAAACTTGGACAAGAAACTTCTCTAAAATCTAGTGACCAGGTAGTATTATTAAATGTTGCTTAAGGCACTGAGCTTGCAGAATTGTTTCCACGTCAGACAAAATGCTTAGCAGCATTTCGTTTGGCTCTTTACATTCTGAGGCTAGCTTTGCCTTTCATCCTTTCAGGATCAAGAAAATAAGTACCAGTTGAATATTAGAGTGGATCTAATAGACTTCTCTCTCTGCTCAAAATTGCTGGTGTTGTGCTAAAATTTTAAATAATTATTGAATATAGTAGCATCGGAGAAAATGCTCTGTGGTATTTGTTCAGGCTCTTTATGCTCCGTTCCAATCTTGTTGATGTTAACTTTGTCTTTCATCCCTTTGGGGTTGATAAAGTTGCAGTCAAGTACTGGGATCCATTTTATCGATTAACTTCCCCTAATAAATTTTAGGCCTTGTGCCTGTTGTTAGAATCCATTATTTACTGTTGCAGCTCTTATTAGTTAAATGAAGCCGGCTGACCAAGACATATATAATTTCAACTGTTTATTGGGAATATTAGGTGATACATTAACAGCAAACCTTTCTCTTCAACATATTTGATTGTTGTAAAAAAAATGTTTTCTCTTCTTTACACTCAAACACACACACACACACACACACACATTCTCTCTCACTCACTCACTTTTGTTTTGTTTTTTTTTTGTTTTTTGTTTTTTCTTTTACTCATTGTAGGACTCCATTTTGAAAAAAGTTCAGAAGCAGAAGCGTGATCTGTTGTTAAGCTATGTCCAGCAGCAGCATGTAAGTTCATTTGTTTATTTATCATCAACAAGGCTGCCTTTTATATGTGTGTGTGTGTGTATCCTTGTCTTGGCACCATTTGATGGTTGTAAATGAGCATCAGTGTCATACAAGTGGTGTTGATCATTTCCAGTCTTCCATTGGAAATATTACTTCTATGATTGGTGGAGTTCATATGAGAGGTTCTCACATGGTAAATAACACAATAT
>NC_068993.1:43778619-43781345 GCF_001194135.2 Octopus bimaculoides | reverse complement strand
ACACTGAGATTCTGTATATATATCACTGATAGAGGAATTTCTGCTCTCTCTAGTCGTAGACATCTACCATTGACAAGGCCAGAGAAGGCTGAAATCACGTGAACTGGTAGTTCTAAAGGCAGTAGCAGACGATTATCTCCCTGCTAGCAATATAAATATGAGTGCCTATATGCACTCTCATGGTAAATTATGCAGTATTCTGCGTTTTAAGTGGGGATAAATATTTATTAATGTTATTGTAAATAGCACTTCTTTTCAAGACATTAATACTCATGCCTTCCTCATGTCAAACATACTCAACAGAAATTTCCAAGTTTATCAATTGATTTTTGTCCCCTATTCAGTGGTTTTCTACATGCAGTCCCTAGGTTTAGTTTTTACTATAAATACACTGAATGACCTCTGTCCAGTATATATATATATTTTTTGACAAACTTCTTTTTTTTTTCCCCTCAGTTATTGAAAAAACGGTTGACAGACAAAAATATTTCAGCTGATACTAAGGGGAAAATTCTTAAGGTAAGTATATTTGATGTTTGTTGGTTGTTGTTAACCTGATTTGAGCAAAGTTACGATCAAAGACAGCTAGCGATGACAATCCTCTATTTCAGATGTAATATTTTTGACTATTTTTCACTGTTTACAATTTTTTTTGTTTTCTAAGTAGATGTTAAATTCAAGCATTAGGTCGTGTAGGTAACAGAAGCTGTCTACTACTTCTAGAGATTTCCCACCCCACACTGAACCTCGGTGAGAGACGTTACTCCAAAAACATAGTGACAAGGGTTTGAATAGGGTGGAGCTGTTACCTCTATTGGAGGTGGTAGGAAGGGCAGATTGTATGATCTTTGTGTATGAAGCATGATGTTGCATAGTAGCAAAACATGAGCATTGGCTGTGGAAGATATATTAAGGCTGCAATGAAATAGGGTGAGCATGTTCTGCTGGATGTGTACTATTTAGTGTGCATGAATGATGGAAGACTATGAACTGAAACAAAAACTGACTGTAAGAGGAATAAAATATAGTGTGCAAGAAAGAAAACTGCATTGGTATGGACGTGTAATGCATGTAGAGGATTAAAGTTAAAGAAATGTCAGGTAGTCTCAAGTGGAAGGTATCTGAAAGAAGAAGACCAAAGCAGGCATGCAAAGAAGTAGTTGGTGATAATCTCTGCAATTTCTGAAGGAGATGACGACAAAATGTAACAAGAGGCAAAAACGCTGTACTGGAGAAGACCTACCCTCCTTGTGCAAGTATGGAAAAACTACTGCAAAAATGATACTGATGAAAGCAATGGATGGCTATGTTGATTAGCATATCAGAGAACTGTCTAAGATGACACCAATACTGTGCTTTATCTGTGATCAAGATATGTCAGTGAATGCTATAGAATAGCTATTATATATATATTCATTACTGTAAGCACTGTAAAGCTAATGAGTGAGATATGTTTTTAGTACATGTCAGCAAAAGGGACTAATAGAATAAGTACTAGACTTGAAAATAATATAGTACTAAGTTTAGTGTGTTCGGCTAAAACCCTTCAGTTCAGAGCCCAAGCATGGCCACAGTCCAGTGAGTGAAACAAATAAACGATAAAAGATTTCAGTAAATGTTTAATAGTCTGAAAAATCCTAACCGAAGTTACATTTGTGTTTTTGCTTGTAATGACAGGAAATTGACGATCTCCGAAATATCATCAAGAAGTTCCAAGAGGATCTTTTCCCAAAGAAAAAGTCAGAGGTTACCAAAACGAAGCCAGCAGTAAGTACTCTGCATATCATTTCTCTTTTATTTTTATTTACAAATTGCCACCAGAATCGATCCACCCTCACTCCTTGTAATGGCGACTCAATAAAATAGATATCAGTAAGGCACTGGAGTTGATTCCCTTGTTTATAGCACTTGCATTCTATCCTATCCACCATAAATCAGTTTTCTCCCATGTTGAAAGAATGAATTATTAAAGAACAGTAGATTGGTAAAAACCGTAGACAAAATGTCTTTAAGCATTTAGTTGAGTCACTTCTTCACAGTCTCAGTTCAGTTCATGTCAGGGTTAACATTGTCTTTTATTACTTTAAGGATTGGTAAAATAAATGTCATTCATGTACTGTGGTTGATTTTACTGACTGTTCCATTTCCCAAAATTTGCGGCCTTGTGCCAATGTTAGAAATCTTCAGTATTTGTTCCAGATTTTTATATTCTGAGTTCAAATCCTGCTGAGGTTAACTTTGCCTCTCCTTCCTCCAGTTTCAGTAACATAAAGTAAAAATGCTCTACGAATCTGTGGCCGCCAGGCTGCCCCGCACAGTGGAAATGTGTGCAAAAGCCTCAAAAGTTAAAGTACAAAAAAATAGGTTGATATTGACTAAGCACCTCCTCTCAAAATTGTTTGACTTGTGCCTAAATTAGAAACCATTATTATTAAGGTGGCATGTTGGACAAAATGCTTGACAGTATTTCTTCCAGCTCTTTATGTTCTGATTTCAAATTCTGCCAAGATCAACTTTGCCTTTCATACTTTTGGGGTCAGTAAAATAAATACCAGTTCGGCACTGGGGTTGATGTAGTTGACTTAATCCCTCCCCTAAAATTGCTAGCCTTGTGCCAAAATTCAAAAACAGTTTTTATTAATAAGATGGTGAACTGGCATAATCATCAGAATATCAAAAGAAATGCTTTGAGGTATTTTTTCTGGCTCTTTATGTTGTGAGTTCAA
>NC_068993.1:43768484-43778609 GCF_001194135.2 Octopus bimaculoides | reverse complement strand
TAACATAAAGTAAAAATGCTCTACGAATCTGTGGCCGCCAGGCTGCCCCGCACAGTGGAAATGTGTGCAAAAGCCTCAAAAGTTAAAGTACAAAAAAATAGGTTGATATTGACTAAGCACCTCCTCTCAAAATTGTTTGACTTGTGCCTAAATTAGAAACAATTATTATTATTAATATAAGCACAGGTGTGGCTGTGTGGTAAGAAGCTTGCTTCCCAACCACATGGTTCTGGGTTCAGTCCCACTGCATGACACCTTGGGCAAATGTCTTCTACTATATCCTCGGGCCGACCACAGCCTTGTAAGTGAATTTGGTAGACGGAAACTTAAAGAGGCCCATATGTGTGTCTGTGTTTGTCCCCCCCCCCCTATCACTGCTTGACAGCTGGTTTTGGTGCATTTACATCCCTATAATTTAGCAGTTCAGAAAAAGAGTACTAGGTTTAAAAAAGTAAGTCATGGGATCAATTTGTTTGACTAAAACCCTTTAAGGCAGTGCTCCAGCATGGCCGCAGTCAAATGACTGAAGCAAGTAAAAGAGTAAGATAGTGGAAATGACCAAGGCTCTAGAGTAAATCAAAATGAATTTATTTATGTCATCCTCAGTTTACATTTTATAAACCCTATTGCAGACTCTACTTTTCATCCTTCTTCCAAAATAATGAAATATCACTATTTTTATGACAGTCCAGTACACAAAGTTCTTGCCTTAAGGTGGGAAGAATTAGTGGCATACTTCATGAAAAAGAATTAAGTATACTTATACCAGCTGTTTTAATTAAACCTGAATGTTTTATCAAATTTGTTTATCACTAAGTATTTTTTTTTCCTTTTTCTTTAGAATTCTGTGCTTCTTTATACTCTCTAGAGGCTTACTCTGTTCTTTGGTTTCATTTTTATTAAGAAAATCTGTAATTTGTTCTAAACCTGAAGAAGCTCATTTCTAATTAAAACGAATTGTTAAGTTATTGTTCAAGCAACTTTTTAAAATTCTCTGTCAAAACTTTTAAAGCTTACTCTGATTGTTTCCATTGAATAATTTACAAAAAAATCAGCTGGTGTTGTTTATTGAATTGAAAACTCTTGCTTTGACACTGATCGATTTGCTATGTTGTGGTGTTGTTACAGGTAACAATCCCGGGACCATCGAGTAGTCAGAAAACCCAAAAGGAAATCTTAGACACTGAATTGGAATTAATCTCCAAGCAGAACAGTGGTGAAGACACGACTGACTTACGTAAAAAACTCATAGAACTTACACAAGAGGTGGGCAGTTGTTGTCCTTTCCAATCCTAGAATTGTCTGTAAGAATGAAGAGTGATCAAGAGGCATGCAACAAATTGTGTTGTTAATGCGTGCTGCTATAATTCTTGCAGCCAGTGTGTATTTTTATTGGTTGTTATTTGTGCAGTGTTACTAGATGGGACAGAAGGTGGTGTTTGTTTGTTTTTTGTGGGATGTTTTGTTGTTGTTTTTAGGGTAGGTTATTGCTTTTGATGTTTAACATTCTGTTGATCCAGAAAAGCTAGCTAAGTAATTGGATGGTATACTGAATTTGATATCCTATTTAATGATTTAATGCCATCATCTGGCCCTTGAGTGCCTTTTGCAGACTTCATTCTATTGCAAACATTCGGACCATATCTTTTGTCTGAAGATAACTCAGTATCTTGATGCACCGCGTCCTACTGAAGCAATCCATGAGTTGAGGTATCTTCCTCTCATCCTCCCCACCTGGCCCTGCCAAAAGGCCATAAGCACTGTCCTCCTTCTGACAAAGCCTTGAAGAAAATAACTTTGTCAATTACTCCACTGTAAAGTTTTATGCTATTGTTATATTGTCAGAGCCAGATACCTCAGAATCTCTGTTAGGCCCAAATATTCTACGTGTTTTATGTTCAAACTGGCCAGATTCGACTTCTCACACCTACCCTACAATGTCATTCAAAAATATACAACCATAGCATTGAAATGTCAAAGCTATGAGATAATGCACGATTAATTCGAAGCAATATGAATGAATAAGCATTACATTTGACAGATTAATCTGAATGCTAAAGGGTTAATATCACCAGTCAACAATCATTCACTGGGGATGTTATCAGTGATATACTCCCAAAGCCCTATGTTTAAGGAACTTGGCAACACCCTCATGATTGCAGAAAGAACCATAGCAATGGAGCAGTGTATTAGTACAGAAGTACCTAGTGAGCACAGTATGTTTTCAAAAATGTACAAGTATATTGGAGACACACTCGTGATAGAACTTAACTGATTTTTTTTTTTTCAATTTTTCTTGAAATTTTTCCTGTAAATTTTGTTGTTGTAAATAACAAAAATATCATAAAATGTTATGGCCAGAAAGTTGACTGCCGATGTACATTTGCTTGATATGAATTTCCAACATCCTCAGTAAACTTGTATATATATTTGTTGCTGGTACATATATAATTAATGTTTGATTTCTTTAATACGGGCTTTATTTTAAAAAAAAAAAAAAATTTAATTCCCTGTTGTTTTTCAGGCCGCCTCTTTAGGTCTTTTATCGAGAGGAAGGGGTAGGGGAGTGATCCGTGGGGGTATGCGATCACGAGGCAGTTCTTGGAGCCGGGGACACAGGAGTGTGAAAATGACAGCTTCAAACAGGTCACTTGACAATCGGCCAAAGCAAATTCATGTGTCTGGGTTCGATGCTGAACCTCTGAAAAATATTTTAGCTCATTTTTCTGTAAGTATCTCATTTTCTTTTCAATGTGTAATTGAAGTTAGAATAACTCTTGTTACTATGTTTTCCCCCCTCCTCCTCATCATCATCATCATCATCATCATGAGTTTCCTTTCATTTTTTTCCCTCCTATGTTGATACATGAGCTGGTTGTGTATGCATTACATCTCCCACCTTGTATTTTAATTCTACAGTATCTTACCTATGGTGATTGACATTTTCCAATCTACCTTAATTCTCAAATATCCCTTAGTTTTGCTGCTATCATATTTCTTCTACCATCCGTTTCTGACAACATTTTTTTAAACCCTTTTATTTATAATATTTCTAACTAAAATATCTCTTATGTGTTTCAGTTAAATTCTAAAATAATCGTGAATTTAAACTGGTTTCATAAAACATCTCTAACTTGTTTTATTTATCAACATAAGGTTCTTAACCAAATCTGCTTCATAATTTTTGTCTCATTGCAAATCTACTTAGAGGTAAATTCAACAAAATATAAAATTATTAAAATTTTGTTTAAACATCAGCATAGAAAATGAGTTATTAGCTAATATTTAATGGGTATACAACAAAATTTTAATAGATAATTGTGCAAATTACTGGATAATATATCAGTTGAACTTAATGCACATAAGATAGGCATATCAATAAAGGTAAAACAGATTGAAATACTGGAATTTATCTTCAAAGAAAACTAGGATAGAAATACACACCAATTCACAGTCCAATTTAATCAAACATTGCCACACGTGTTATAGGTAAATTTAAATTGCATGTAAATAAAAATGAAATAAATTTGAAAAAAATATTTATAAATAAAATTTATATATGTGTGCACACATGCACAATATTCCTAAAAAATGCTTGGATTTCTAACTTTAATCTAAGTGTGTAGGAAACCTCAAAATATCATATTTTTTTCCTCTTTATGTTCTGTGTAACGGTTTGTTTCCACAGTAATCATTTCAAAGGAAAAAGTAAAAAAGTATTCTCTAACAGTTTCATTTCCTTGGAAAGACTGGTTAGATCTAGTATCTTCTAAAAATAACTAAGATACAAGTTGTCGTTAACTTAGGACCTATCTGACTTCCGACCAATCAACTTTATGATGATTGGCGTGTCAGCTCCTGGCAGCAATAATAAATAGTCCAGCTGAAATCTAATGGGTTTAATTTCTTAAAAATTAACCTGTCTATGGATAATATCAGCTAGCAAACACTTCTCCTAGGTTTGGTTGTCGATTGCCACTGTGTTGGATGACTGTCCAGTTGTGGAGACATTGAGGCAACCTTGTATTTGTTTATAAGATGACCAAAATTAGCATTGACCACACTCAAATGGTGCTTTTTATGTGCCACTGGCACGGGAGCCAGTCTAGCGACACTGGAATCGACCGTGCTTGAATGGTGCTTTTTATGTGCCAGTCAGATAACACTGGCATTGGCCACAACACCGATTTCACTTGACTCAACGAGTCTTCTCAAGCACAGCATATTGCCCGATGATTCAAGAGTACTTTTAAATGGGCCAGTTATGCGACACTGGGATTGGCCACAACTACAATCACTGGTATCAGCCACAGCTACAATCTCACTTGGCTTGCCAGGTCTAACTTATGCCTTCCATTTCAGTTGACTCTTCTACATACATATGCCACCTGATAGATATAGCAACCAAATCTTTCTCAGATAACAAGCTACCATCATCAAAAAAGGGGACATATTGAATAGCTTAGCTCTAGATATACAATGTCTGGAAAAAGGGTGGCATAGTGCTTGGAGTCAATGCCAGCCCCCTCACCACGACTGGCTCTTGTGCTGATGGTACGTAAAAAGCACCATCCGAACGTGGCCAATGCCAGCGCCCTGGTGGCACGTAAAAAGCACCATCTGAACGCAGTTAATGCCAGCCCCTCCCCCATCTGGCTCCTGTGCCGGTGGCACATAAAAGTACCCACTACACTCTCAGAGTGGTTGGCATTAGGAAGGGCATCCAGCTGTAGAAACATTGCCAGATCAGATTGGAGCCTGGTGCAGCCTCCTGGCTTGCCAGATCCCAGTTAAATGATGATGATGATGATGACATGCATGTGCACATGTACATGTGTGTATATTGCCCATGTTGTCACACTGAGAATGAACCTGAAACCATGTTGGGAAGCAAATTTCTTAACACAGTCACACCTGCACTTATTTATAAATATGAATATATGTAGTATATACATACTAACCTTTTCGCTAAGAAGTATTAATGATCCATGTTATATATATATATATTTTTTTTTTTTTTGCTGCTTCTGTCAGTTATTTTGTGAATTGGTGAAATCAGAACCAGATCCTACAGAGAGTAATGTTATCTTGACGTTCAAATCTAGACAGGATGCTGAGAAGGTAAATCCTTTGGGGTTTTTTTTTCCTTGTATTTTATGTCATTATTTTTAAAAAAGGCGTAATAACCCTGTGGGGATTATGCATGCTCTCTGTCTCCCCTTTCACATTTTTTCTCATATGAACACATTCTTCTTGTCATCCTATACACCTACACACTCATCATACACTCTCTCTTGTTTTTGTCACTCATTTTTGAAACCAATTTCATCTGACCCAGTCACAAAATGAGTGATGAGGCACTACAGGGAATTCAACAGTCAATTACATTGTACATAGTGTATTACTGATACTTATTTTAATTCAACTAACTTTGGAGACTTGAAAAGTCAAATTGATATGTGGAAATATTTGAACACTGGGGAAAGAGACAGACTGACAAGGAGAGGAAAGATTTGTGCTGTTTTGGACCTGTGAAATGTATGACGGATGAGTTGGTTGAAGAAGTGCTAAGTAATCCTACTGAAAGCAACACTGACCTCAGGGTGTACTTGACAAGGGATAACAACAGGTGTAGAGATGCTTGGCTGGAAACCTGTTCACCACATGCAAGTATGGAAAAATGAATATAAAATAATAATGACCCTCCTCACTTTGCTAGCTCATTACATTAACACTAGTTGAAGGGGTAAGAGTCTTGTACCATAGCAGGATTTTGGTACTACCGTTAGAGTGTACTGTCTATGAAAGTACATAATGATCACATGCACCATGTGGTTTCCAAGGGAATTAATGTGAATTTACCTCTATGTAGTCGATCAACTTGCTTGAACAAGTTGTCAGATGCCTTTCAGATCCCTAAAATGTGTATCCACGATAAAGTAGTTGCGGATACAGTATACCTTGAACAAATATAAGATGGTCATAATTGGAATGCTTTTGATCAAAGGTATTCTCAAGTAAGGCTTACCTCAGGCTAAACATCATTTAATGTCCGTTGCCCATGCTGGCATGGGTTGGATGGTTTGACCAGAGCTGAGGAGGTGTACTCGACTCCATTTGCATTTGACATAGTTTTTATGGCTGAATGCTCTTCCTAATGTCAACCACTTTACAGAGTGTGCTGAGTGCTTTTATATGGCACCTCATGGGTGCTTTTTCTTGGCACCGTCATGAGTGCTTTATACCACCAGAAGGATCAGTCTTAATACTTCTGTTGCGGGTAGTTTATCCCATCCCCCTCTGACTTTTAGTTCATGCAATTGAAAAAACCTCATTTTTGAGGGGTGACCTAATATATACACATACATGTGTATGTATAATTTTGTTATGTACACAGAAGTATAATTAACATTGTGTCTATGTATACATACACACACGTCCATGTATCTCTATCTGTTTTATACATGTAAACATCTATGCATGTATATATTTATATATATATATTATGTTTATACATTTATAATAGACGTGTGCACAAGCATACATTGTCACCATTTGTATTATTATTATTGTTTCATTTCTTATTAGGCTATATTGAAGTGTCGTCGATACAAGAACAAAGAATTAAAGATCAAATGGTACACACCAGCTACTCCTACAGTTACTAATAGCATTGATACATCATCTGCTGACCTTGATGATTCTGTAAGGCCTGTTTTCTCTCTTTCTTGTTTGTTGTGATTACTTAAGCATTTAGTCCTCACATATTCAATGTATATTCTCTTGTGCAGCACAATCTTTTATTGATGGCAAGATGAAATCATTGTAATCCTTTAGCAATCAAACTGGTCAAATCTAGCTTCCGTAAGCTTGTTTGAGTTGACCCAAGGTTGAAGGTAGTGTTTCTATGAACAGCCCATGTAATTTTCTTTTTTCAATTTGTTTGGGACTACATGGTCATGGCTGGAACGCCTTTTCTCACGTGTCCATTACAATCAGAGCTATCTTGTGGTTAAAACAATATTCTTCACTGAATGATAAAGCAGCTAAAGTTAAAGAAAAGTTGAAAGAATAAAAGCAAGTATCCATATTCCAAGTATTGTGATTCCCTTGACTAGTGTAATTTAATTCAGATTTTCGTATGAAATAAATAGAAAATGTTATGGGAACTCAGTACATATTATAGCTAATATCCAGTATTGTACGAGAGTATTTTCATGGATCTTGTCAATCCCAGTCGCAGATTTTTTAATTAATTTTTTTTTAACTAAACAGTTTGAAATTTCGGATACTGGTTGAATGTGTCAGAACTCTTTCTATTCTGCATATAAAAAAGTTTGGCTACTTTTTCTAGCGGGTCATGCAACCACATACAGGCTCCATCATTGGTCTGTCTCAGTAATAATTTTGTAAAAATGGTGAACAGGAAGTTGTTGTTCACAAACAGCAGCAGTAACTTTGCTCAACACGTCATTGATTGGTTAAAATTACCCAAATACGACAACTTTAACATGAAATAATTTCTGAAATAGAAAATATTTGGCCAAAAACGCTATGAGTAAACCCTGTTCTACATGACACATTCAACTAGTATCTGAAATTTCAAAGTGTTTAGTTAAAAAAAATTAATTAAAAAAAATTAATTAAAATATCTGTGGCTGAGATGGGAAAGATCCCAGATGACTTGTGAGGTGAGAGCTGTTCAAGCCATGCATGAGGATGCTGTTAGTAAATTGAGTTAATAATGAGTACAGCAGTGAATTTAGTGTGCTGGTAGGAGTTCATCATTACAAAGTTTAGGTAAATTTTCCTCAATTATTGTGACATTAGCGAAATGTGACAAAGGAATTTAATATGAGTTGTCGTGTCTTCAATTTTTCAGTTTACCCAGTCTCCGCTGGAGTGTACAGAGTTCACTGATCTGGAAGTTGGAGCCCTGTTGGGTGCTGATGACGAAGATGATGAAGATGAAGAGAGTCGCTCTTGGAGAAGATAATAAACAAACAAATGGATGATGGAATTTTCATTTCTCCCCATCCCCTACACCACCACCTCTACCACTATTGCCTATATCTATGGCACCAGTTTTTTTTTTTTTTCATGTACAGTTGTAATATTCTTAAAAAAAAAAAGAAGAGAACAATATATATAAGAAAATTCTTATTCTTTCTCGCTTTCATAAGAAAAACTAAATTCTATTTTTTCCCCCTCCCCTTTTAATTTGCTCGTTGTTCCCATTAAGGCAGGCTAATGTGTCATTTGATTCCAACTTAACAAACACGAAAAGTTTATTGATTTTTTTTTTTTCTCCTTTTAGTTTGAAGAAATTTTTTTTCTTTATTTGTTTATTTCTGGGAACTGTAAATCTGGGTTGATTTACTCTTACCTTCATTTTTTTTTTTTAACCCTTCTGAGCTGACCACTTCATGCAAGACAATAATGAGTGTATAATACAAAAAAATATATATACATATACATATTTGTATATGTATACACATATATACACCCACTGAACTAGTCAGAAATGCTGTTATTGATTGAAGTAAATAGCAGCTTTTTGTATATAGATTTTATGACACACATACACATATCTTCTCTTCGTTTTATTTGCCCTCTCCCTCTCAGCCCCTTCAATATTGTATTTTCCACCCTCTTCTAAAACCAAACTGAAATGACTGCTGTGACCCTTTAATTTGTTTTTATTTTTATTTATTTATTCACTTTTTTTTTTTTTGGCAAAGTGGGTTGGTGGGTCTCTGTATAATTTTGTTGATCAGTCAAGAAAATAATCAACATGTATGCACACACACACACACATACACTTTAAACATTGGGCTTTAATAATAATGTTTAAACGTCACAGAAATGTATAAAAAAATCTGGATTCAGAAAATATAGTTTGACCATCAAAATAATTTCCTCTGTGGTTTAGTATAAATTGAACAAGATTCTTTGCTGACATTGTATGTGTATGAATGTATGTGTGCACACACACACACACATAATGCAGGGATGTGATAGTATTCATTGTGAATGATATAATATACTGATATATTTATTTATGCAAGCAAAAGATTTACATGTAATCCACTTGTCCCCATAGCAGCCACCTTTCATCTCGAATATACATCTTGTTTATAGTATATCCTACGTCTGTGTTCAAATCTGTTCAAGGGCACTCTCTGAAACTAATGTAATACATAGCTATATTGACATAAGAAGACTGTTGTTGGCATTTCTCTTCTCACACACCCATATCTGCAGCTCATTCACCTTTCATCATCATCATCATCACCTAGTTGTTGTTATCAGACTGTGGTGAATGGCAGAATGTTTTGGTGTCATCTGTAGTGACTATCCTGTGCCTTATTTCCTGTATACATCCGATACATAAATCTCTTTCTCAGACACATACGCACTCAGATATGTAGATAATGTATACATTTATATAATGTTCTCATATAATATATAGTTAAACTGTATCAGTGTACAGTAATATATATATATATATATATATATATATACATACACACACACACACATGCACATACATGTATATATCTATACTATTTACAGCGTATAACTTGTATGTACATGTGTACATACACTTGCATATTGTACTCATGCATATGTGTGTCTCACTTCATCCCACCTAGCTACTTTATCAACCAACCAACCCAGTCTGTATTATACCACTTGTGTATGAGTTCAACTTCTGTGTTTCATCATATTTGTTTTTTCTTTAGTTAAGTAGCTAGCTCAAGCAGATTAAGTTCAAATTCATGGTGAAAGTGTTTCTTTTCCATGTATTTAAAATATTCCATTATGTTACATTCACTTAATTTTGGTGGGATATTTAAGTTTCTGTCAGTTTTCAGCTTGTGCCAGTGGTTTAAATGACATGGCCCTTTATAGCTGACCCCGTCTCCTGAGTACATAACTTCATTTTAAGTAACTATTTTTAAAAGGATTTAGGCAACAGTTATTTCAGATATATATATGGGGAATGGACGTTAAATGATGATAATATATAATATAGGTTTGGTGATAAAAACAGAAAAGAAATGAAAACTTGAATATATATATATATATATATATATATATATATATATATATATATATATA
>NC_068993.1:43763372-43765104 GCF_001194135.2 Octopus bimaculoides | reverse complement strand
CAGAAGTTACTAAGTAACTCAAGGATTGAGAGTTTCATGCATTGGCTTGTTTGATAAATAAGTGTTAGTGCACGAGACTCTCAGCCCTTGTGTTAGTCTGTAATTTCTGTCAATTAATTGATATAATTTTATGATCTATTTTGTTGAAAAGAAAAATTTTTAAATGTACCATTATTTTTCATAACTATTAATTATCTGTAATGCTAGACACCATACTTACTATTTGTGAATTTCTCTGGGCAGATCCACTTATCTTTTCATTTTTTCTCTTTGGTCTTTTTATAGACAGTCTTCTTCCTAAAAATCAAAATTTCATGGCAAACATTATCTTGCACTGGCTTCTCTGGTAGCATTCAGTCTCTTTGTTTTGTATTTCTAACCATAGTTATAATATATCTGCCATCTTTCATCCTAACAACAACGTCGCGTTCTGTCATGAATAAAAACAAACCAAAGAAATATAAGCAAGGTAATGAATTGGCAGGCCAGGTTGTGTTTAGTTATGTCCCTTTATAATCTTTATATCCTATTGAAGTTAATTTTGCTATTCAACCTTGAAGGCGTAGGGGGGGGGGTGCTGTAATATAAGCACCACCAATCAAATACTGGAGTTGGATTGGTCAACTACTGCCCCATCACACACAAAAATATTGTGGTGTGGAATTATACTTATTTATGTTAGAAAAAAAATTATTGTATATATATGCATATGATTTTATTGTATTAATAATAGTACCTTGTATATTGTGCTGCCATCCCTAATAATGTTATGTTATTTTACAATTCATATTAGGGCAGTGGTTAGTAGAAACTGTATGAAGCCAGTTAAAATATTTTTCCATATTTAGTAACATCCCTTCATGATAAGTGTTCAAAATTCAGGATTGATAAAATAAGTACCAATCAAGTAGGGAGTCAGTAAGAGTGACTCTATCCTTTGATCTTGTTATTAAAGAAATTATTATTATTATTATTTAAATGAATGTGTTTTAGGAAAGTCATAGCATTTATTAAAGAGCTGTCTAAATACTTAGTTACTTAATTAAGTCTTCATTACTTTTTTTTGTTATTATTTTTATGTCACTGACTTAGGTTTGTGCATTGATGATTTTATAATTCCTAGCCACCTAATTTAGAAATGGGATCATCCAGTATAATCTTTTATTTTGTTTTAGTATAATCATTCATCTCCCTAATCTTGAGCTTTTCTCTGTTAAATGTTTGCATATACCTCATTCACCATTCCAAACATATACAGACCCTTGAAATTGTAAACTTTTTTAAAGCACTCCATCTATGTATTTTATTAATTTTAATTTCAATTTTGCTGTCACTATTTAGAATAGGAGTAAAGTGAGGGATCTCCAGATCAGTCTCTGCTTGCAATTGCTGGGTCTATAGAGGGTAGTGGGTGGAGCTTATAATCTTAATACTGCAGTCTCTCTTTCTGGTTATCACACTGCATTTGAGCCCTGATGTTGTCAGTAGATAATATCAGCTGCAGTGGGAAGACTGTGAAAGTGTCTTTTGTGAACTTGCAGTGTGCAGTGCTGCTGGAGAGAAAGACAGTAACTTGCTGTAGATTGGGTGGGAATCTTTTATGTCTACTTCATAGCACAAACACCAAAGACAAACTTTAGCCCAATGCAGTCTTGTCATTCTTGGACAATCAGTAGCCCAGTCCAGCTTTGGTTATCTCTTACTGTTGTTTTATATATATATATATATATAT
>NC_068993.1:43762060-43762887 GCF_001194135.2 Octopus bimaculoides | reverse complement strand
AAAAGGCGGCAAAAGAAAATATCAGTTTTAATAAAACTGCAAGAAGTTTGGTTTTGTTACCTAACTCTTTTCTTTTAAATTAAATTTTTTTTTAACAAAAATTTTGTTTTCTCCATGTGAAGGAAATAGTTGATTAAATATTCTGGACTTCACACTGTTTTTTAACTATTATTTTTTTTTTATTTTTTTTATTATTATTATTATTATTATTATTGTTACCATTATAGTAGCAAACTGGCAGAATCGTTACCACACCGGACAAAATGCTTGGTGGCATTTCTTTCGGTTTTACCTTTCTGAGTTCAAATGCTGCTGAGGTCGACTTAGCCTTTCATCCTTTTGGAATTGATAAATTAAGTACCAGTGAAATACTGGGGTCGATGTAATTGATTATCCCCCTCTCCTAAATTTCAGGCACTGTGCCTCTAGTAGTAAGAATTATTATTATTATTATCATTATTATTATTATGAACAGTGTAGAACAAAGGCTATAATAAACTCTTCGTGGGCTGAATCCCACAGTGCAGCTCTGATTTCCCAGTTGTAGCCTATTGACTTTTATTTATGATGTTGATGCTTTTTTGAAAAGCATGCACATCATACAGTCTCATTTCCTTCTATAAATTTATGGTCTTGTGCCTCAGTAAGAAATCATCATCATCATCATCATCATCATTATATTATTTTTATTATTATGATTATTATTATTATTATTATTATTATTGTTATAATTATGATTATAATTATTATTATTGCTATTTCATTACTGATATCTTGTTCCGTTTGCCAATTTCTCTCTCTCAAATGTATTTAAAAATCAGATTTTA
>NC_068993.1:43752390-43761565 GCF_001194135.2 Octopus bimaculoides | reverse complement strand
AAAGGGAAATAAAACTGTTGCAATAAAACTGATTGTATAAAAAAAACAAAAAAAATGCTGTGAAAGTATCTCAAATACTATTGATGATATGCGATCATCTGTGTATTTCATATATCTATGTGTATTGTTTAGTTCTGTCGATTGATTGATTAATTAATTGATGGTTAATAGTAAATGTGACTGTGATCAATTTTGAGTCAGTAATCTGGCAGCTAAATGACGGTAGAATATATATTGTCCCTCAGTATTTCAGAAACTTTTACTGTCGAGAAGTAAAAATGTGATATTAGGTTAAGGAATATGTGAAGTTGTGTCTGGAGGGAGTCATTCTCTTTTAGTGCCTTATTATTTAACACACTCACCGGTAAAGTTTCCATTCATTTATTTTTTTCCTCAAAAAAAAAAAAAAAAAATCGGCATTCTTGAACGTAGGTAGCATCATATTAGTTTCGGCTTGTCAGCATTTCATTTTTGTCATCAGACACGTTTTCTTGTAGATTTAGGATTTAATTAACTAACAGGCGGTGATGTTAGTAATCTGGCTCATTTGACAGCTGAAGGACAGATATTCCAGATCTTTTTACTGTGGAGAAAGAAGAGTGATTTATATGTTTTGCAACATGTATTATGTTAGACTGCATTTGTGAATATTGGTACTGTTCTATTAGTTAGGGCTTGTTGGCATTTCATTTGTGTGTTCATTT
The DNA here is from genome assembly GCF_001194135.2 of Octopus bimaculoides. Classification (NCBI taxonomy): domain Eukaryota; kingdom Metazoa; phylum Mollusca; class Cephalopoda; order Octopoda; family Octopodidae; genus Octopus; species Octopus bimaculoides. The sequence goes on along the minus strand of NC_068993.1, from coordinate 43,760,861 downwards.
CATTTTGGTTATCAGGCATGTCTTCTTGAAGATTGAGGATTTAAAATATATTGTTCCATCACAATCAAAGACAAGAAGATGAGTAGACATCTTCATTTTGAACATGGTGGGGATTTTCATGGAGAATTGTCTTTATGATTACGCCAAGCAGTTCCTAAGGCTTCATAGAAAACCACTTCAGTGGCTGAAGTTGGTTTCATTTTAAAGATGGCTTACAGTTTGTTTGATAATTTGAGATTTGGCTATTACACTGAGAAGGTTAGATGATTATTGAATAGGCTTATCCAGGGATTAGGGGATTGTGTTATTAAAAAATGATATAAATTTGATGATTCGGGCGTCACTTGAATGTTTTATTATCCTCTAGAATAGTAATTTAGTTAAGATTAGTTTTATGTTCAAAACAACTGGCACTCTGTCTGTTACAACTAGAAATTTCCAGTTCTGATCAACAGAACAGCTTGCTCATGAAATAAACATGCAAGTGGCTGAGCACTTCACAGACGTGTATGCTTAACTCACACCGTGTGATTAAAAGTATCTAGATACCCACCTGATAATGAAGTACAAGTTTGGATCACCCTCCATCAGGAACACTGGCAGTCAATATGGCCCACCCTTAGCTTTGATGACAGCCTCCACTCTCACTAGCATACTTTCAATCAGGTGGTGGAAGGTTTCCTGGGGAATGGTAGCCCATTCTTTACAGAGCGTCAATTTTGAGCAAGGGTATTGGTGTGGTCTAGTACGAAGTCAGTATTCCAGTGATGTTCCATGGGGTTTAACTCGGGGAGTCTGTGCAGGCCAGTCCATTAGTGGGGTTTTGTTGTCGAACCACTTGCCTACAAACCCTGCAGTATGAACAGGTGCTTGGTTGTGTTGAAAGACACAATGGTCATTCCCGAACTGGTCTTCAACAGTAGGCAACATGAAAGTGGTTAGAATGTCAGTGTAAGCTTGTACCATGACAGTGCCATATAAAACGGGGGGGGGGACCAAAACCCCTCCAGGAGAAACATGGTCACATCATGACCCCACCACTGCTGAATTTCACACTTGACACTATACAAGCTGGTGCGTATCGTTCACCAGGCATTTGCCACATTGTGTACTGTGATACATTACACAACAGTTTTCCACTGTTCAATAGTCCAGTTTCAATGCTCTTTGCACCGCACACAATAAGCTTTGGCCTGCCTGGATCTGTAGTAGAAAACATTTGTCCAAGGTGCCATACAGTGTGACTGAACCTGAGACTACATGGTTAGGGAGCAAGCTTCTAAACCCCACAACCACACTTGCACATACTGAGATCTCATATAATTTCTAAAGGTTGTTTACTTTCAGCTGCCTACACTGAAAGTAAGAAATAGAAACTCTTAAGGCAGAGTGAAAAGGAGAATTGTTCATTGGAGGAGTTTCATTAAAACAGGAAATGCATTTATGATGACTTCGCCTATGAAGAGCTTTATTTGCAGTGGGTTATGTCATGTCATCTGATATAAACAATAGAGTTCCTGATATTCAAACAAGATTTTCATGACTGATGTAGGAAAACCCACCAACAAAGAAATCTACTTCAAGCTAATGAGAGAAAGCTTGTATGTGGACACTCTACTTGCTAGATATAATAGATAAATTTCCTTCAAACCATGCTCTACCATCTAGAGAATAATAAATTGGAAAATGTCTCATATAGGCGTGGCTGTGTGGTAAGAAGCTTGCTTACCAACCACATGGTTCCGGGTTCAGTCCCACTGCATGGCACCTTGGGCAAGTGCCTTCTACTATAACCTCGGGACAACCAAAGTCTTGTGTGTGGATTTGGTAGACAGAAACTGAAAGAAGCCCATCGTGTGTGTGTATATGTTTATGTGCCTGTGTTTACATCCCCATAACTTAGCGGTTTGGCAAAAGAGGCTGATAGAATAAGTACTAAGCTTACAAAGAATAATCCTGGGGTTGATTTGCTCGACTAAAGGCGGTGCTCCAGCATGGCCACAGTCAAATGACTGATACAAGTAAAAGAATATATATATATCATAATCGTTGTTTAATGTTTGCTTTCAATGCTGGCATGGGTTGGGCAGTTTGGCAGGGAGCTGTCCAGATTCCAACTGTCTGTTGTGGCAGGGTTTCTACGGCTGGATGCCCTTCTTAATGCCAACCAATTAATAGAGTGTGCTGGGTGCTTTTTAAGTGGCACTAGCACTGGCACCTGAACAAGCCTGTATGATTTTACATAGCTTGATGCCTCTTATCAAATATAACAAATCACCACATCTCTTGGTCCCTTGTCATTTCTTCAGTGTGACCCAGCAACTGAGAATCCTTTCTCACCACTTTGTCCCACATCTATATATACAGACAGATGAGGTAATATATATGCATATGCAATTTTCTTTTTGACTGTAAGAGAATATTTGTGTTGTAGAGCAATTTCTAAAATTAGATTATGAAGCCTAATTCTTAGCTGCAAACACACGCACACTTATGTGTGAACAAATATTAAATTGTGTCAATGAGTTAGAGAGGAATGCTCAGTGTTATATTTCATGCCACTGTGATCTTAGGGTGCTTAAGGATCATGATGGCATGAAATTTGGTAAATGGAAGCCAGTCATGTATCTATGTTTGTTGGTGGTGTCCTTGATTAGCGTTCATTTTACATCCTTGCAACTAAGTGGTTCGGCAAAAGAGACTGATAAAATAAGTACTGGGAGGCAATTCCCCAGCATGATTGCAGTTCAATAACTGAAACCAGTAAAAGATAAAACCTAAGATTTAATTTGTTGATCCTGCTAGTGTGCATGATTGACTAATAAATTTGTAATCTAGAATGGTCAGTATGAAAGTGACCTGGTCCATACTTGAGCCTCTTGTCACTTGGCATAATGACACCTCAATCAAGGTGGAGAGAGGCTGTTTTGCAAGTTACTTGGTGTCCTTACTAGTGCTGGTGCCACATAGTACCCAGAACTCTAAAGTGGCTGGTATTGGGAAGGGCATCCAAAACTACACCAAATCGGACATTGGAGTTTGGTGCTGTCCTCCAATTTGCCAGCTTCTGCTGAACCATTCAACCCATACCAGAATAGAAGACAGATATTAATTGATGATGATATATCCTTCAGGATGGTAGTTTGGAATCTTGGCATTAGTACAAGGCTACAGTATTTGACAGCTGTCCTAGGTTAGTTTTCAAAGTAGATTCTAGATCCTTCCAAAACTACTAAGACTAAAAGAGAACTAGGTTGGAAATTGAATCAAATTTCTGCTTCTGGTTGGTTTATTGTGATCTCAAAGCTGTTACTGTTTATCCCTGATTAAGTAAATCTCTAATCAAAGATATTCCATCATGACAAGCCTATTTTTCAGTATGACTACAGTATCTACTGTACTGTATCTGTAGTATCTTTATGAAAATATGATGTGATTTGATTAAAGACTTGCCTGTTATTTCTAGTAGTTTTAGCAATTATATAGAGGTTCCTTTTTCATATTTGATGGTGGTGGTCACTAGTGAATACAGCGGATGTACTTTTCAAGTTATTTTTTCTTTCAATTGTCTTTTGTTATTTTTCAAGTGTTAATAAAGTTGATGAGGGTTCTCTTAGTGTTAGAACTGTTATTGGTACTTAGTTTCAGCATTTGTTTCTGACTAGCTTGGTAATGTATCGGATGACTTACAAAGTAAAGTTATGGATCTTTTTGCTAGTTTTTATCTTTTACTTATTTTCAATGTGAAAATCTAAAAGAGTCAAATTTTAAATTATGAAGAAGCTCTTAACCAAAATCCAAGAACTTCGTCCTTGTTTTACTGGTACTACTAAATTATATTCTAGACATTCTTAGTGACAAGTAGTATCAACTTCCCAAATATAGTAATTTAATCTCCCTCAAAGCAGACTACAGTCCTGAAATAGGCGTGGCAGTGTGGTAAGAAGCTTGCTTCCCAACTACATAATTCCAGGTTGAGTCCCACTGCATAGCACCTTGGGCAAGTGTCTTTCTTCCACTTTAGCCTCAGGCTAAGCTGTGTGAGTAGATTTGGTAGATGGAAACTGAAAGAAGCCCATTGTATTTGTATATATCTATGAGTCTGTATTTGTCCCCCACCACTGCTTGACAATCGGTGTGTTTACATTCTCATAACTTAGCAGTTTGGCTAAAAGTACCAGGGTAAGTTCATTTGACTAAAAATTTTTGAAGGCAGTGCCCCAGCATGGCTGCAATCTAATAACTGAAACAAGTAAAAAAGATTGGTCTGGGGTACTCTGTTAAATATATACTCAATGTATGCTTAATATGTATCATCATCCTTCATTTTTTGAAGAAAAAAAAAATGTCTAGATGGGCTATTTTCATTCAAAAGCTATTAGCGTAGTTCACCCAAAAACCGAAGAATCTGGAATAAAAAAAGGACGTTACACAAAATAATGAAAACTTAACAATGATGTTGCCATAATGTGCAAACCAGCTGGGAAAATTTTTATCAAAATCGATTCACAGGAAACTGAGAAATCCTAAATTTCACTCCTAAGCTATTAGCGTGGTTCTGTGTGTTTGTGTGTGTGTATATATATATATATATATATATATTATGTGTGTGTATGTGTACAAGCACAAAGGTAAGAACTAATCTAGGAAACTGAAATTATCAAAATTTTGGTACTTCAATTGTTAAGCTATTGTTATGTTTAGAGTTAAACCTTTGGAAATTTTATTGTTTAGCTGTTTACATTTTATTGATCCAGTTATGACCTTCCCATCGTTTTGTATGTGCAAGACTACATTGTCCAGTGTGTTCTTCCTTTTCTCTTTTTCAAGATGGTTATGAAGTATTTGAGGAAAATTTAGCTATTATTTCTAGTAGATTAAGTTACTGTAGAACTTCTTGTTGGTTTGACTATGATTTTATTTTCTAACCATGTGTACTGTTTTCTCTGGAATGAGATGATTAGACAAAGCTGTTTGGATGTTGATGATTTGACACAACTGACTAAACATCCAACCGGTTTTGGCACTGGAGGCAAATGCACACATGTGCAGAAATATACATGGATAGACATTACAGATATCGAAAAGGCATAACTAGATGCTCACACACATGAAGAGAATGGAGGAATTAAAATGCCTGATGTCAAATGAGTCAGTATTGAATCAGCGACACCAAAACAGCAGTGTCAAAACGTCTCATATCCTGTTTATTCATCTAAAGAAACTTTTCTGTTCAGTTAAACATGCTACAATGTATAATTTCTCTTTCTTTTTCAGCCATTCTGAAGATTCTGCCACAAGAGTGAAGTAAAGTGCCATACAAAAAAGAAGGAAACTAACTGGATTCTAGGGGTTTTGTTTTGTTTTCTAAGATTGATGCTGCTTGTATTCTCTTCAAACAGTTGCAAGTCAACAACTGTAGGAATGAGATATGCAGGTAGAGAATTCCAGAGGGACAACATTCTGGGGGAAGAAGGACGAGGTGTATGTTGGTCTCATGCCACTTGAATGGAGATGGCATGAGACCAACTATCTTTGAGGGGCAGAGAGTGTCTGTGAGTAACTTTATGCCAATCATCTGAGCAGTCTAAAATGTCTTTGTGCAGCAATAGCACCATCCCCAGATGTGACCACAGTACTCCATTGTAGTTATTCCCTTGAAATTTTCAGATGGTCAGTAAGGGATCTACAGTACTTTCTGGCTCTGATGTGACAGGCCAGTCTTTGAAATATAGTCCTAGCTATGTTAAGGATATGGGTTTATCATGAGATCAGTGAAAGTAAAGTCTAGCATTTAGAGTAATCACAAAGGTTCCAATGGTGCTCCGTTCATGTTTAGGGATGGGTTTGCAATGTTTCCTTGATATGAGAAGTGCCTGGAGTTTCTTGCTGTTGAAGGTGACAAGATTGGCATGATTTTACTAGATGCTTCTCTTCATGGAGTTGGTGGTCATTAAGGAGAGAGATTTGAGCTGTTGTTGGAGGTTGATGATAATTGGCTATCTCCATTACCCTTGAGATATTAGAAGTGTGATAGTTGACAGGGTATGAGAGGCAGCCCATGTTGGGAACGGGATACTTGAGCATGTTTTCAGAGATCGTGGTATATTCCTGTAAGGAGAGAAAGAATGAAGAATTTGGTGAGTATAACGATTAGCTCTGGGACACATTGAGAGAAATGGAAGAGGCCAGCAGCTTTGTTAATAATTAAGTATATAAACTTTTAACACATTTAATTTAACAATTAAATTGAAATAGCCATTTATGTATCACACTTCATATAATTACATTGTTACTGCAGTATTTGTCTCGAGGTAGCATCACTTATGGACATGCTGTGTTTAAAAAGCACCATAGATATCAGAAGGAGATGTATCTGGATGTTTTGCATTCTTGTATTTTATATATATATATACACGTACATATATCTTCATTTAATATGTGTTTTCCATGCTAGACACTAACATGCACACATGTATGTGTGCATGTTAGTGTCTCTTTGTTTTGGTGTTGTGTGATAATTGTGAATGAGTGTCACTGTCATACAAGCAGTGTCATTCATTTCCAGTATTCTGCAGCAACATTTCTGACAATGGGGAAATTTACCTTTCTAACCCAGTAAGGTTTAGCAAAGCAAAGCGAATCTAGCTGAAGAAAATCTGCTTCAGTAAACTCCGTCTAACACATGCAATATTAAATGAGTTAAGATTATTTCTACAGATGTCAGATGTAAACAAACAATGAGATCGAAGATGAAAAATGGTTAATAGGCATATATGCCATATTTTGGGGGGTTTTACCTCATCATCAGCACCTGTCTAGCCCATTAATCGTCCTCGAAAGCATTGTTTAAATCTGTTTATTAAATGCATTCCTGGAATGATGATATATATATATATATATATATATATATATACGTGTGTGTGTCTTTATAATTTGTGCTCTACAAAAGCCACTTGTTATGACCAGTATTGTCACATCACTTCTCTCAATAAATTGTCTCTCCATTTCATGCCTTAAAACAAGATACATTATCTAGCTGTATAACACAAACCCTAAGTATATAATAACACAATGTACACACCTTCACTGTATAATACATAATATATGTATCCTAATTGTGCAATTCATGATATATAGAGACCCTGGTTGTATAGCACACCAGTATACATTGGTTGTGTGGTTAATTTAATGGTCTATACTAGGTTTTTATTCACCCTGATAGCTATTTGTACCACCAGTGAATGCATTCTCTGTGTCCTACACTGGAAGTAACAAATCTTGCATGACTGTATTAAAGAAGTTTATTTATTTGTTGGTTTGTTAATTTAAAACCTTTCCTTATTTGAAGATCTCTTTTCCCTCTTGACTGAAGTAATGACCAAGCTGTAATTTAATCTCACTTAAGATATATTGAGAATATCCTGTATCTTTTACTTGTTTCAGTCATTAGACTGCGGCCATGCTGGGATACCGCCTCAAGGAAGTTTTGTCAAACTAATCAACCCCCAGTACTTATTTCCTTTTTAAGGCCTGTTACTTTTTCTATAGGTCTCTTTTGCTGAAATGCTAAGTTATGGGGGCTGTAAACATACAACAACACATACACACATTTATATATATATATACAGCAGGCTTCTTTCAGTTTCTGTCTACTAAATCCACTCAAGACTTTGGTTGGCATGAGGCTATAATAGAAGTTGTCATGCAGTGGAAGTGAACTCAGGAAGCAAACTTCTTAGCACACAACCATGCTTGTACCTATATGATAAATAAATTAAACTCAATTTTGATAGAAATTTAAAATTTAGATTTCTTTAAAATAGGAAGTTTGTATTGTTAAACTAGAGGTTATACATAATTGAGATTTTTTTTTCTTTTTGATTTGTATTTCTCAATAGAATGTCAGGAAGAGATAAAGGGTAAGAGTGGCAGATTTAATCAGGTGATAAGAAAAGTCAAGTTATGTGACAAAATAATATCCTGATTATTTAGGTCACCTGATCACAGTAGTATGAGCGAAAACCAAGAGGTTTATAATGTACCGTCCATATTTCTTCCTGCATAAAGTCCTGGGTGTTGCAAATAAGCATATAACAGCAGTAAAAATGCATGAGTAGAGATACTATCATCATCATCTACTTCGCTATTTTCACAATCACAAACAGCAGTGATATTGGGCCATCAAGAATGGATGTTCTGGGCAGGCACTCAACTTTTTTGAAATCATCATCATCATCATCATCATCGTTTAACGTCCGCTTTCCATGCTAGCATGGGTTGGACGATTTGACTGAGGACTGGTGAAACCGGATGGCTACACCAGGCTCCAATCTAATTTGGCAGAGTTTCTACAGCTGGATGCCCTTCCTAACGCCAACCACTCAGAGAGTGTAGTGGGTGCTTTTACGTGTCACCCGCTCGAAATGGTGTCTTTTATGTGCCACCCGCACAAGAGCCAGTCCAGGGGC
>NC_068993.1:43744999-43750491 GCF_001194135.2 Octopus bimaculoides | reverse complement strand
ATACTCTTAATTGCTTTATCTACCCTGGTACTGTCAACTCGGATAGCTGGTCCCTCTGTTGGGTCGACATACGGCAGGCTCTCTTTCTCCCATTCATTCTCGTTATTAAGCAATCTATCGTAGTGGCATCTCCAGACCTCCTTCTTTGCAGCCTCATTTAGTGCAAGCGTACCATCATCCATGCGAACACATTTCTCTCCTACAACATCACTATTCTCTCTCCTACACTGTCTTGCAACACGAAATACCTCGAGTCTTTGGTCCTCACGGCGCAGAACATTGGCAAATCTTTTCTTATCTGCTTCCCCTCTGGCTAAATAAACCTGTCGCCTAGCTTCCCTTCTGGTAAATCCTACCTTCCTGTCTTTAAAAAGCAAAGATACACAGGATAATGTAATGTAAAAGAGGAGACAAATTGATCATAGTTGTAACATTTTTGAACATATGTCTACTTCATCAGTACTGGACTTGGGATTAAATAGCAACAGGTGTGATATTAGCAATAAAAAATTATTTTCTCTGGACACAGAGTAAGTCTCTGAGGGACAAATACTCCACCATGCTACTTTCATACTGTGTTGTTTTGCAGTGCTGAATTCAAATTCTTCCATGGGAAACTTCATTACACCTTCAACTCTTTTGACACCAATCCGCTTGAAACCACCCTTGGTTCTATGATACCGTTGCTACATGGAGTGCATGAGGCGGTTCACAAAAGTCATTGGAACCCCTGCCCATACTCTGAGGAAAGTTGCCTCCAGTTCCACAAGAGTTGTCGGCCTTGGGACCACCTGGTTCAGCCATCTCTGGATTTCATCCCGCAAGTGTTCAAACGGGTTCAAATCTGGGCTGAGAGCCAGCCACGGCATGGCTCTGATGTTGTGCTGATGCAGGAAGTCCATGATGACCCTGGCCATGTGGGAGAGAGCATTGTCCTGCTGGAGGATGTAGCTATGGTAACAGTGAAGGGCACAATGTGAAGTCTTAGGATCTGGTCAATGTAGCACTGTGCTGTGATGCCATTCCCTCTGCCTGCACCAACATTTTGGAACACATAATGCCCAATTCTCTGATTCAGGCCTATAGCACCCCAAACCATGATGCTTTGGCCACCCCATGTGTCTCTCTCCTTGACACATGCGTCCCTGTAGCGTTCACACCCTCACTCTGCCATCCGAGGTGGAAACACAGTACCGGTTCTCATCAGAGAAGACTATCGACCTCCATTGTTGATGCCACCAATGTTGGTGTTGTGGGCAGTGAGGACAGGCTCTTGTGCAGGACAACCGCAATGCAGGTTGTTGGCAGCCAGTTGATGTCATACCGTGCCATTGGTCTCACAACCTGTCATGCTGGCTAGTCTGAAGTGAGTATGGAGGTGTTGCCTGGGGGCGCCCTCTGTGGGCATGGTCTGCAGTGCAGTTGGTTTTGTTGTATTGTTATTGCAGGTGATAGATGGTGCTGACAACAACCAGGCACACTGTCCTGCTTGCAATCGGCTGATAGCTTGTTCTCTCTGTGCTGCTGACAATTGGGTCATACCTGATGCATCCAAATTACGAATGCCAGGAACTCAGTCCAAGTTGATTTTTATACACATGACCTCCATGTGATGCATGTGCATTTTGGTTTCCATGACAATTGTTTGTAACTGTCACCCATGGCATTCAAAGCAGCTGCATTTTGGCATCTTGTTTCAGGGAAAGTTGAAAGTTTACCTGCAATTTGGGGCTCAGCCATAAACCAGCATGTCTTGGAATATTTACACTCACATCCCCAAAATAAATTTTCAGAATTTACCCATATAAAAATGACATATGCAAAAAATTGCGTTCCTTTTGTGGTTCAGTGTAGATATGCAATAACAAAGTCAGCAATGAATGTTAAAATACCAGTTTCTTTTGACAAGGCCTGGAACCTTGCATTTTTAGGGCCAATGAAATGGTATGATATTTATAATTTCTTTCCTAAGGGTGTTAGCAGTGTAAGTAATTGAAACTGCTTTCCAGTGTTCAATTGATGTTAGCTCTATGGTACCGAGTCCACATCAAAGCGTTCAGTTTATTCATTTTATATCTGTTTTATTTTCATGCTACTATTGGGTTTGAGTTAGTAGTTATTATCAAGGCATTATTTCACAACGTGATGTCCTTCCTGTTACTAACCCTTACTCATTTTTCAAATGGATTTCTTTTTATTCCATGTGGTATAATAGATATAGGAGTGGCTATGTGGTTAAGCAGTTTGCTTCCCAACCATAGGGTTTCTACTTCAGTTCAACTGTGTGATATTTGCGGAAACTTGAATAGATTTGTTAGATGGAAACTCAAAAAAATTGGCACCCATTCTGATGGCACATAAAAGCACCCATTACACTCTCAGCATGGTTGATGTTAGGAAGGGCATCCAGCTGTAGAAAACCATGCCAGATCAGACGAGTCTGGTGCAGTGTGCCAGCCCGGTCAAACCATCCAACCCATGCTAGCAGGGTGGGCCATAGTGATGGACACATTTTAAATGCTAGTATCTTGGATTATAAAAATAACATAGAGTACCAAATATATTTATTACATAACTGTTATACAGGGGTTCAATATATTATCTAAGATTTGAATATTACATCCTGGAGATGGTCACCACCATGAAGAGAACATTCACAAGCTCGCTTTCTCCTATCAAGCACACTGCTGCAATGTCTCTACAAATGCTTTGTTTTAGTTCCGTTGCTGTGTGGGGCCTTCTTGTGTATACCCTATCCTTGAGGTAACTGCACAGAAAGTAGTCCACTGGGGTTAGATCCGATGATCTTGATGGCTATTGGATATTAAATCTCGAAATGAAATGTTTGGGGAAGTGTTCTTGAAGAGTTGTACTGTATGACAAGTGGCACCAGTCTTTGTAACTTGGGAAAGAAGGTCTTCAGCAGTTACTGTTACAGCTGCATCATGTTCATCCTGTCTCATGGCAGTTTGCAACAGCACACAGGGTCACCTTTCAGGATGGTGCCTGTCACTTTCCAAAATGCTGTCAGAAATTTCTTTGGGCTGCAATGATGATTTTTGGCTGGTGAAATATAATTCGGCAATGTATGCAATTTCTTTCGGAGTTGGCGGCATTATGAGGGTCACCAACATGAACTACCTGTAAAAAATAGTAAAACCTTAGGTAATATGTTGAACTCCTGTATATCAGTTATGTAATAAAATATATTGGTACTCCATTTTTATAATCCAAGATACTAGCATTTAAAATGTGGCCCACCTTGCATATATATATATAATGAGAAATTATAATAAATACCAGTTTATAGCAATTGTTCTGGAACCCTGTGTTGGATGTTCCAAGTGCAACTGAATGCTTAATCACAATGGATCATCAGGGAACACTTTATTGAATTATCTTAGAAAAAACTTATGTTTTTCTCTTTCTCTCTCTCTCTTTATCTAGCTACATATATATATAATTAAAATTTAGGGTTCAGCAGGCATTGCTTCACCACACACCAAAAATTAGAAATAGCAGCCAAAACTACTATTTCTCTACCAAAATACCACACCAAACTACTTGGTAAAATTACTAATTATTAATTCATTTTTACCCTATATCTGTATATATATATAGGTGTGTGTGCTTGTGTCTTCTTGTCTTGAATTTGCATAACAGTTGTACATGGAAGTCACTTTCAGACATTCAGTTCCAATATTTTGTGAAAACATCTGGTCATTGGGAAATATCTTACTTGGAAACAGGTGAGAGTTGGTGACAGGAAGGACATCCAGTTGCAGAAAATTTGCCTCCATAAACTCCATCCATGCCATGCAAGTATGGAGAAGTGGTGGTGAAGATGATGATGATGATGCATCTTTGAAAACAGAATTATAGGATTATTTGTTAGCAGGGAATGTCAATATAATGTCACCATTTTTGCTCAAATGGTTTCACACACACGATAGATTTCCACAAGTTCTGTCCACTATCCGCTCAATGCATTGGTTGGTATGAGGTTACAAAAGAATACACTTGCCCAAAGAGCCACACAGTGAGATAGAACTTGAAAGCACCTAGTTACAAAGCAAACTCTGTATCCACGCAACCATGTCTGCATCTGTGTTTAGTTCTTATCATTAAATGCTTGCGATAACAAATAAGGTTGAATGAGGTTTTGTTTTACACTTAAAACATTGCTGAACATTTAATCTAATCAGCTGAAGATCAAAGGTCACTATCTATGTGGCGTGAATATGGTACTTAACCAAATTTCTCTAGAGGAACCAAAGTTCATGATATCCACCAAAATAAAAAAGTAGAAGGTGATAGTCTATTAGCATATATAGCAGAACAATAAAAGCAAAATTATCGATGTTAACCCTTTTGGTACAATATTTCTGTGAAAATACAATATTTTTGTTTCAATTGATTTTGAAAATAATGAAAAATTACTAAGATACCTCTGACCTTATTAATTCAGTGTTTGGAACATAAATTAACATAAAATATTAATGGAAACGTTTGCATTTATTTGACTTTAAAAAAAAAAAGTTTATACCTTAGAAACAAGTGATCTTGAGCAGGCTGGTATCAAAAAGGTCAAACTGAACTGTGAAGAGTGGGTGATTAAGAGTTAATTCAGTAGCTAGGGTGGGTAAACTCAGTAATTAGGGCGGTTGATCGATGGTGTATCAAGTAGTGATACATATACTATTTTATTGAAGCTGAAAAAACTTCTGCTACCCTTATAGACATCCATGCTGACAATCTGCCCTAGCATCACTAAACCTGGTTACTCCCACAGAAAGGCTGATGTGTTAGTTCCCCACTAACTGGAGACAAAACTCTACTTTGCCATGTATTACAGCAAATGCAACAAACTGATGTCACTAGGTAAACCATCACGTAGTAGTGATAGCTACCTACCTACATCCATGTGGACCAAAGAATATAACAGATGTCACGTCCAAACCAGTAATATCACATGTCCTGAGTTGACCAGTTGAGGCCTAATACCTACTAGCCATTTTGAATTTGTTTTATAACCTGTTTCTTTATTGCCAGATACTTGATGACTGATTTGTTCTATGAATTAATGAAACTTTAAGCTGCCATGGAGCTGAGTAAAACTGTTATTAAATTTTATATATATATATATATATATATATTATTGTTAGATTATTGTTATGGGATCTTTTCCCTTGAATAAAATTAGTGCCATTGTTTGTCAACAACAACTATCGGCGGTAGTTATTTATAACATCGTTCGTGTGTTTGGGTTAGGGTTATGGCAAAAATAATCGTAACCCTAACCGTAACCCTAAAACTAACTTTAACTCTAAAACCGAAACCCTAAAGCTAAAACCAGTACAAACGCACGAACGATGTTATAAATAACAGTACCGCCGATAGTTGTTGAGAAACAACGGCACTAATTTTATTCAAGGGAAAAGATCCCATTACACCGTTACGGCAGTAATTGTTTTCACCTCAATAGACGTCAG
>NC_068993.1:43743725-43744870 GCF_001194135.2 Octopus bimaculoides | reverse complement strand
AAAAAAAAAAAAAATACAGCTTGAAGTCTTATGACCAAAACAGTAATTTAATTTAGTAACTTCATTGCACACTAATGAATTTACAAAATTTTAAAATAAAGGCATTGGCACAACTGTGTGGTCACAGGCACAGGTATGGCTGTGTGGTAAAGAAACTTACTTTGCAACCACATGGTTTCAGGTTCAGTCTAACCCTGCAGCACCTTGTTTCTTCTACTGTAGCCCTAAGCCAACTAATGTCTTGTGAGTGAAATATATATATGTGCAAGGGCCCAGGAACAGGGGGTGCAATATCAAAATTTGCACCCCCTACATAATCTTACCAGTTGCAGAAAAAGTGTCTAAAATCTATCGGTATAAAATGCTTATGTTCGAACTCATTTCAAAACAAAGAAAAAAATAAATATATAAATAAATAAAAGTGATGAAGCTGGCATAAAATTCCCTAGGGAGTTTAGGACCACTAACTTCTGAAGGCAAGTAGCGTCAAAATACAAAAAAATAAGTGACGATAACAACAGTAGCAGCAACAATAACAACAACAAAACCAGCATGTATGGTTAATTTTGAATATTAGCATTACTTGAATTATTGAAGACAGCTCCCACCCAGTTTCTGTCTGTCAATACTTCTCTCCATCTATTAGTACCACTCCCAAGTTCTTTATAATTGGTGTTGCTAAAGACTTAAAACATGGTTGAATGGATTCAACCATTTGACCTCAGTCTAAAAAAAAAACTCCTTCAAAATTCTTTCAGTACAAAACGACCATTCAATATTCCATACCATTTACTGCTTGACCACTGCCTGGGTAAGTGCCTTTTTTTTTCAACTCCAACTTTAGTCTTGATTCACCTTTTCATTAAATCTTTACTTTCCTTTTGTCTTTATTCTTCTCTATCTGCTTGAGTTCCTTAGGAAATAGTTTCCTTTTAGCGTTACTACTAACAAATCGTATCTTAAAGACGTACTTTAGACAGAATGCCTTATATATTGATGACTTTCATTTTTTTATCTTGCCTTAATTCTGTCATATTATTAATCAAAAGTCTTCCTGCCTATATATAAAATAGTATCTGCGTCATATCTGTTTCCGATACTGTCCTGCTTTTTCGTTTTATATAGAAAACGTTGATTTAATTAGT
>NC_068993.1:43740945-43741644 GCF_001194135.2 Octopus bimaculoides | reverse complement strand
CAGTGCAGAAGTAAGTCAGTGGTTTAAGCGTCGGAACAATTTCCTCTCTGATACAATTCAAAATGAAATTTTAGAGGCATATGCTCATAACATTTTACATGAGATCAAAATAAAAGTAGAAAATTCCAGATTTATTGGCATTATATGTGATGGTACCACTAATTGCTCTGGCAAGGAACAAGTATCAACCACTGTCCCGTACGTTTCTGAAGGCCTGAATGTCAATGAGGATTTTCTAGGTTTTTATAATCCCCCTGACTGCTCTTTGGAGACACTGACTAAGATTTTTCTAGATGTTTTTTGTCACCTTAACATTTCACTTGGCTCAAAGTTATGCTGTTTTTCATTTGATGGTGCAAGTACCATGAGTGGAAACATTTCAGGTGTACAAATGCAATTCAAACATTTGTTCCCAGGTACATATTTTGTACACTGTGGAAACCGCTCTCTAGACCTTGTCCTCCAAGAAGTTAGTTCTAAGGTTACCTTTGTAGCTGTGTGTTTTTTTCCGACTGCTATTGCTTGACAACCAATGCTGGTGTGTTTATGTCCCTGTAACTTAGCAATTTGGCAAAGAGATCAATAGAATAAGTACTAGGCTTACAAAGAATAAGTCCTGGTGGCGATTTCTTCGACTTTAAGTTGGTGCTCTAGCATGACTGCAGTCAAATGACTAAAACAAATAAAAGAATATATATA
>NC_068993.1:43737201-43740935 GCF_001194135.2 Octopus bimaculoides | reverse complement strand
TATATATATATGCAGGGAATGGCATTGGACATTTTGGAGATCTTTTGCTTGTGCCTGACATCATTCCATTCCCACATTCCTGAGCCTGAAACCCATACTGGTACTAGATATCTTGTGTTGGCTTGTGTCTGGATCATGTCAATAGGCTGGGGAGGGTCTCTGAGATATCATGCAAGCCTTATTGGACCTAAAATTTTGCACAGGCTTTGCTGACATCTTGTATGGGTATTGCTGCTTGAGTGCACAATGATCCTCCTGAGTCATGAGTGGACAGCAATCATGTATATCATAGTGTCTTTGTGTTTCTGTGTGTTCCCTCACCACCATTTGACAACTGGTGTTGGTCTGTTTATATCCCTGTCACTTAGCAAACTGGCGAAAGCCTACTAGAATAAGAAACAGGCATAAAACAGTAAGTACTGTTCAATTAAATCCTTCAAGGCAGCACTCCAGTATGGTCACAACCCAATGACAGAAACAACTAAAAGATCTTATGCACATACAACACATCTCTGGTAATCAAAAAGGTATTCACCTCTAGTAGAAGGCTCTTTATTATTGCATTGATTCTTTAGATTCTAACTGGGCAGTTTACAAGCTCAACAAGCTGTGACACATTTTATTACAAACTGAGAAAACAGAATTTATTAACATACAGCAACAACAGAAACAATTCTATACCTGTCTCTTGCTCATTAAATATTTATAAGACAGAAATGATATATGACAGAATAGCATTTCGTATATATATGTCCCTTGTGGATTTGATGGAATTTGGTTGCTATATCTAGTAGGTCAAGAGACTTATTCCTTAGCATGAAGTGTAACTGTGGATATGTTCAAAGAACAATTAGATAAATTTTTATTTAATATACCAGATGAACCTACATCATGGAAAGAAATGTAAACAAAGGCAGCTGTGTCCACCTCACTACATTGCCAGCAATGATTCTGGAGATAGGGTTGAGAAATGACTCTAAAATAAGCAAGCGTTAGTGCTCATAATGGTGCCCCAGCAAGACACAGCCTCTGGCTGAAATTGATAAAATAACAAAATATATATATATATATAATAGGCATAGGAGTGGCTGTGTGGTAAGTAGCTTGCTTACCAACCACATGGTCCCGGGTACAGTCCCACTGCGAGGCATCTTGGGCAAGGTGTCTTCTGCTATAGCCTCGGGCCAACCAAAGCCTTGTGAGTGGATTTGGTAGATGGAAACTGAAAGAAGCCTGTCGTATATATGTATATATATGTGTGTGTGTATGTTTGTCCCCCCAACATCGCTTGACAACCGATGCTGGTGTGTTTATGTCCCTGTAACTTAGTGGTTCAGCAAAAGAGACCGATATAATAAGTACTAGGCTTACAAAGAACAAGTCCTGGGGTCGATTTGCTCGACTAAAGGCGGTGCTCCAGCATGGCCACAGTCAAAAGACTGAAACAAGTGAAAGAGTAAAGAGAGAATATATATATATGTGTGTGGAGAGATAGATGCACATGTTGGATGTTTGTATTACCTGTGCTGTGTCTGATTGATTGTTCATTAACTTTATGATTAAAAACAGTCCAGCTGTGATCATCCCACCTTTTCCAGACTAACCAGATATAACTTATCTTAAAGTTGATAGAGTATGATTGGGAAGAGATAATTACTATTATTTCTAACAACTCAAAGCTTCCTCGTTGCCTCATCTTGTATGCTGTGTAATTGTACCTGTATGTTGCATGTGTGTGTGCACCATGTCTATATATGTACAGTGTGTTTAGCTATCAGACACACACACACACTATGATGGGTTAGCTGGCCAAAACTTTGAAGTCACTGTCAACAAGATTCTTGCTTAGGAATAATAAATCTGTACTGGTAGTCTGAAAATGGCTTAGCTGGCCAAAACTTTGAAGTCATTGTCATGAGTTCAGTCCCACTGCATGGCACTTTGGGCAAGTGTCTTCTACTATAGCGTCAGGCCGACCAAAGCCTTGTGAGTGGATTTGGTAGACAAAAACTAAAAGACGCCCATCATATATATATATATATATATGTGTGTGTGTGTCTGTTTGTTCCTCCACTATCACTTGACAACCAATGTTGGCGTGTTTATGTCCCCATAACTTAGCAGTTCAGCCAAAGACACTTTCAAAGAATAAGTCCTGGGGTCGATTTGTTCGACTAAAGGTGGTGCTCCAGCGTGGCCATAGTCAAATGATTGAAACAAATAAAAGAATAATAAAGATAGATGTATTGTTTGCCTTACTGTATATATGATCGGTGTATATGTGTCTGTGTAACTAATAAGTAGTGCAATTTCAATAGGAAACTGTTTATTTTTACTTTTAACTATGTCTTATCAATATTCTATTCTTCCTTGACACTCTGAGATTCTCGGCAGGAAATAAATTTATCATTAATGGTTGTCAGGAAATGCTGTTTTGTCTATGTGTAGTCCAGAAGCTTGTTTAGGTAGATAGACATGTGTATCCTGTCAACTATGGTAACAGCACACACGCACACACACAAAAAAAAATAACATGTAAACACAACACATACAAAGACAACACAAATACATACAAACACATAATATACATATACACACACACACACACATGCATGCACACACACATGATTGGGCTTCTTTCAGTTTCTACTTATGAAATCCACTCACAAGGCTTTGGTGAGCCTAGGGCAAAAGTAAAAGACTTTTCCCCAAGATGCCATATAGTGGGACTGAACCTGATAACACATGGCTAGGAAACAAGTTCCTTAACCACTCGGTCATACCTGCACTTAATTAAGAAATATTTATACACAAGTTTAGTATGCATAAAAAACGATGGGGTTTTTTGGGGGGGTGGAATATATTATGCAGACATACATTTTCAGTTATGGTTTGTATGGCGCAGGCATGGATGTGAGGTAAGAAGCTTGTTTCCCAACCACATGGTTCTGGGTTCAGTACTATTGCCATTGCATGGTACCTTAGGCAAGTGTTTCCCACTATAATCTTTGGGCCCACCAAAGCCTTGTGAGTGGATTTGGTAGATGGAAACTGAAAAAAAGCCCGTTGTGTATATATATCCATATATAAATACATACATGTACTTATATCCATAGATACATATGTATATACATACGCAATATATATATATACACATACACATATTTGTATATATGGTTCCTTTGTGTCTGTGTTTGTCCGCCACCATCACTTGACAATCAATGTCAAGAGCTACCACCGCTCTTCCACGCCTGTTTCTTTTCCCTTATGGTCCTGTCAACTACATTGTTCCACCACCATGTTACCTTGGGTTGATGTGACTATATATATACACACACACACACACATATATATAGGCGTAGGAGTGGCTGTGTGATAAGTAGCTTGCTCACCAACCACATGGTTCCGGGTTCAGTCCCACTGCGTGGCACCTTGGGCAAGTGTCTTCTACTATAGCCTCGGACCGACCAAAGCTTTGTGAGTGGATTTGGTAGACGGAAACTGAAAGAAGCCTGTCGTATATATATGTATGTATGTTTGTGTGTCTGTGTTTGTCCCCCCAACATCGCTTGACAACCGATGCTGGTGTGTTTACGTCCCCGTAACTTAGCGGTTCGGCAAAAAGAGACCGATAGAATAAGTACTAGGCTTACAAAAAATAAGTCCTGGGGTCGATTTGCTCGACTAAAGGCAGTGCCCCAGCATGGCCGCAGTCAAATGACTGAAACAAGTAA
>NC_068993.1:43735008-43737108 GCF_001194135.2 Octopus bimaculoides | reverse complement strand
TATATATATACAGTCAATCTAGATAACTAGCCCTTGCTACTTTCATATAGCTTTCTTCACACCAGACCACCTGGCATCCCCTCTCCCTACCCATATTAACACAGGTCATTCTGCTCTATATATCTTCTTCAAACTCCAGAAACATTTTAGAATGACCTTATATTCTCTGCCTTTTCTCCTTTTAACGTTCCTCTCTACTCCACAATAATTGCAAATCCAAGTTTTCTCTCTCATTCTCCCTCTGACAATGGAATAGATCACTGCTATATCTCATTCTCCTTCCTATGATATAATGAATCACTGATAAATGGATAGCTACCACTTGTTTTGTACAAGATGCACCATCTGTGCACCTTTTCTTAAAACATGCACACCTGTTTACTTCCTCCTTATGATCTATACTCATGTAACAACTCAACCATTATCTTTAAAGATATGAATGCCAAATGCCATAATTTAAACTGATGCCAGTTGTTTTGCCTGGTTATACTTTTATCCTATTAGTAATCTTTCTCTCTCTCTCTCTATCTATCTATATATATATATATAGATAGATAGATAGATAGATACATGTGAGAAGGGATGACCACAAAGTGGACATCCTTTACGCTAGAAATTGGCCATCAACGGTCGGTGTGCACTGAATTTCCCTGGAGAACATTCTTTTCTTTTGTAGTTTGACCGTTGATGGTCGATTTCTAGCATAAAGGATGTCCACTTAGTGGTATCCCTTCTCACATGTATGTGATATAATTTTTCTGAATTTTCAGAATTTTCTTTATGCTAGGCCACTGGTTTTAAATTGGTGTTAATTAAATTAATATCCAATTTATCACCCTTATTATATATATATAGATAGGTAGAGAGACATGTGTGTATATATATATATATATATATATATATACATGTGTGTGTGTTTATGTATATGTACAAGTATATTTATTTTGGTTGTTTATGTCTAAATATGTTCCACACAAAATATAAGGTCATGACCCATTTATTTGTTTGTATTCTTGGATGTGTATATCTGTTTCATAACTTTACAGGATAGATACCTTAATATCCAAAGCTCACATGACCATTGTTCTCAACACTCCTTTTCTATATTGTTTCTCTTTCTTTTCCCTCTGTTTTCTTTTATTCCTTTTCTTCTCTCCTCTCTTTTCTACACTCTTTTTTCTCTCTCATTTGTCTCAACATACTTATAAAAGATTCTTGTCTTCTATTCCACTATAAGCATTTTCTTCTATGAGTGTTAATGTAATAAAGTATTCTCTTGAAGAAGTGCTGTGGATCAGCATCCAAATGCACTATTAATACTGCTTGCAGAAGATGTAAATTGTGAGAATGGTGAAACTTGTGTAGGAATCAAATGTTATAAATTGCTTGTTGTGTTTAACCTATTTTGTCCAATATTTGCTCTGTATCTAATAACTAGTAATACTGCAAGATGATACTGTGTGACACCTTAGGCAAGTATCTTCTGCTATAGCCTTGGGCCGACCAAAGCCATGTGAGTGGATTTGGTAGATGGAAACTGAGAAAAGTCTGTCGTGTGTATATATATCATCATCATTTAACATCTAGTTGGACGGTTTGACTGAGGTCTGGAGAGCCAGTGGTTGCACCTGGCTCCAATCTGATCTTGCAATATTTCTACAACTGGATACCCTTCCTAAAGCTAACCACTCTGAGAATGTGGTGAGAGCTTTTTACGTGCCACTGGCACAGGAGCCAGTCAGGTGGGTCTGGCATCGACCATGTTCAGATAGTGCTTTCTACATGCCACCGGCACAGGGGCCAGTCATGGGGTACTGGCATTGGACACGTTTGGATAGTGCTTTTTACATGCTACCAGTATGGCGGCCAGTCAGGAGGTACTGGCATTGGCCATGTTCGGATAGTGCTTTTTACGTGCCACCAGCATGAGGGCCAGTCAGTGGGTACTGGCATTAGCCATATTCGGATGGTGCTTTTTATGTGCCACCAGCACGAGAGCCAGTCAGGGGGTACAGACATCAGCAATGTTCAGATGGTGCTTTTTATGTGCCATCAACATGGGAGCCAGTCAGGTGGACCTGGCAGCGACCACATTCGGAT
>NC_068993.1:43728978-43734998 GCF_001194135.2 Octopus bimaculoides | reverse complement strand
GGTGCTTTTTATGTGCCATCAACATGGGAGCCAGTCAGGTGGACCTGGCAGCGACCACATTCGGATGGTGCTTTTTACATGCCACCAGCACGGGAGCTAGTCAGGGGGCACTAGCCACAGCTACGATATTGGTTTTACTTGACTCAACAGGTCTTCTCAAGCATATCATATCGCCTGATGCATCAGAGGTCCTCTTAACTGGGCTGGACATGCATGGCTGCGATGATCGCACTTTAGTTGCTGGGTCTTCTTAATCACAACATATCTCCAAAGGTCTCAGTCTCCTGTCATTGCCTCTGTGAGGCCCAATGCTTGAAGGTCATGCTTCACCACCTCATCCCATGTCTTCCTGGGTCTACCTCTTCCACAGGTTCCTTTGTATCTTTGTCTGTGTTTGTCCCCCTTTAATTTGTCAAAATATTTTGTCAGTAAACAGGTCATGCTGCAGCATAGAATTTTTTCAGTGAACAGGTCACAATCTCAAAGCAACGAAAATATTTTGACAAATTAAATTTAAATGTTGAAATGAATCTAACGGTTTTTGTGTGTTTTTAAATGGCTTATAAACACCTTCCATGCTGCAATTGTTTTTGTTTCAGCATACGATCTCAGATCAGGTCACTTGCTATGTAAGTATATCTCCGTAATAACTATATTTCTGTCTTATTGTTAGATTATCAGTGCACATATAAGTCTGGGTGTGCATTACGTCTCTTAACTTCTTTTATATATGTGTCTTATGTAAAATCTGTGATGAGCCCAAGAGATGCTGATGACCTGGAGTCACCTCTGATGTATGTATATATATATATATATATATATATATATATATATATATATATATATATATATAAATAAATCAAACTAAGCAACAAGGATATCCAGAGGTAATGCAGTATGATCATTTCATGCAACTCCATTTAATTGAACAATGCAATCATTACATCAATTTAAAATGCAGAGCAATCCTCAGCTGCACAAAGACATAGAATTTAATTAAATTAGAACAGATGGACACATTAGTATAATTTTACCTAAAATCTCCAAGAAGTTAAGGAGATAGACAAAGAACATGTTGCCTTCACTCCAGCATGTCTTTGTGCAACTGAGGATTGCTCTGCATTTTAAATTGATGTAACGATTGCATTGTTCAATTAAATGGAGTTGCATGAAACGATCATACTGCATTACCTCTGGATACCCTTGTTGCTTATTTTGATTTTAATCACCTTACTTTGAAATTGTATGGATAATACCATACTAAATTCTGGTGCCTCAACTTAAGTACCACATTCATCTGAATCTAAATTTTTGCTGAACTCATCTATATATATACACATGTACACACACTGATAAATAAAAAGAGAGAAATGTATAAATAAAACAAAAGAACACTGAACACATGTTATGGAAGTTAAACATTTATATTAATCTCAGTTGATGGAAAATTTTCCCCTTGCAGTATCAGGTGTCATCAAAGTTCTTTCCCTCTACCCAATCTATACACACACACACACACACACTCATTCAAACTGACCTTGGTGGGATTTTGAACTCAGAACATAAGGGGTCAGAATAAATGTCACTATGTATCTTTGTTTGATGCACTAAGGATTCTGCCAGTTTGTTCCCTTATATGTACACATTAAATAAATATAGTAATATAAAAATTTATGCATATACATGTTAAACATTTGCGATAAACACACAGACCTACAAATATATACACACAGATGTATAAATGCACAAGCATAAGACTCATTGGGAATGCTGGACTCATAAATAATTTATTATCATTTTGATTTTGATATTCCATTAGCAAATATAGACAAACATGCAGCTTCAAAGGATGACATAGATAGACATATGAAATAAAAGAAGTGAATAATGTATTGAGAAGTGACAAAGAAAATGAATGAGTTGGGTGGAGAAATTAAAGGTAAGTTTTCATATGTAGAGAATCCTAGATAGAAAACAAGCCATTGTTACCTATGTAATGCTTGGGATGTTATTATTATCATCAAAGAAATGTTTCTGGATTCAATTAGCATACAATATAATATATTAGAGGATATGAGACGTTTTGGCACTGCTTATTTGGTGTTACTGATTCAATGCTGATTTATTTGACATAGACGTTTTAATGCTTCTCTCTCTGCTTATGTGTGTGAGTGAGCGCATTACTCTATGTGTATGAGGAGAGGTAATTTTTTAATGTCAACTGTGTTCAGTTAATAAATTGTATTCTCTCTCTCTCTCTCTCTCTCTCTCTCTCCCTATCTCACTCTCTATCTGTATGTGTATATTCTTATACTTTCATGTGTATGTGTGTGTGTTTGCCTCCAGTGCCAAAAAGCAGTGTCAAAGTCCAGTCGATTATGTCAAATCACCAGTATCCAAACAGCTATACCTAATCATCTCATTTTGTATATTAAATTAGCAGGTGCTGTCAAAATGTTGGAAACTTTAACACTGGACTTGGTGCTACTTAGAAATAGGGATTTGGAGTTAACCCTTTCGTTACCAACCTGGCTGAAACCGGCTCTGGCTCTGAGTACAAATGTCTTGCTTTCATAAGTTTTCATTTAAAATCTTCCACCATGCCTTAGTCACAATTTATGTTCCTAACACTAGTTGAATGATAATTAATTAATTTTACTAAATTCTTTCTTATATTTAAAGTAATTGAAAGAAACACAGAGCATCTCAAAATAAATACAGTAATGCAAGGGCTAAGGGACAAATACTGTGTCAATTGTAGGTGCAAGGGAAGGCTCCAGATTGGGTGTGATAGAGTTCTTGACCAGAATACGTAGACTTTTGTCACGATTGAAGGAGAGGAAATGAAGGCTCAGAGAAAGAGGAAGCAGTAGCAAGGTTGGACTGGAAAAGATGGAAGCAGGCAGGTACAGTGGTAGAAGAAGTGTAGGTGGATGGGTGTAGAGCATAAGGGCAGCTGATAGCCTTAATTTGGTGGTGGGCTGAGTTCACAGCAGTTTGTGAGTACTCCTTCGCAGGGTAAAAGAAGCACATTGGAAGGACTTGGTCCTTCTTGGAGAGGTAACAGAGAGTGAATGGGGATGTAAAATTTATTGCGAGTGGAATGGGGGAGGGGAAGTGGAATCAAGTTTTGTAAAAGATGGAAATGGAGAAGTGGGTATGTATGCATGAGTGGATAACAGAAATGTTTAAGAAACTGATAGAAATGTCTGAGATGGAAGTGAAGTGGTGTGATACCTTCATTGATATAACTGAACAAAAATTTTGTGCTGCAAATTAGTCAAGAAAAATTGGTATAGAAGGGGGCTAATCATGGTTCCATGGCCACTCCAGTGAACTGGTAAAAGAAACTCACTGGAAGGAAAGCAGTTTAAGGTGAGAAGTTTTAAGTAGGATGCTAAGTCTCTTTGCCATCTTTCGTTGATTAGTTACCTGGAAGAAAAAAAAAAAAAACTGAGAGAAATATTTGTACATGCAAAAAAAAAAATGCATGGCTATGTGGATAAGAAGCTTGCTTTGCAAACATGTAGTTTTAAGTTCAGTCCTACTGCATGGTACCCTGGATAGGTGTCGTTTACTATAGCCCTGGGCTGACAAATGACTTGGTCTCTAACTTAAAGGTCCAGCAAAAGAGACCAAGAGAATGAGTACCAGACTTAAAAACAAACAAACATAAGTATTGGGAGCGATTTGTTCAGTTAAAACCTTTCAAGGTGGTGCCCCAGTATGTCCACCATCCAATGAATGAAACAAATAAAAGATACAAAGCTGAGAATTTTGAAGATTGTGAAAGGGGGTCACAGCCGTGTATCAAATGTTGGGATCAATGTATTTTAGAAGCAACATTTTCTCGTATATCTTCTTAAAAATATCTCATACACAGCATACTTCTGAATGATGATACGCAAATTCGCGAAGCATCCTAAATTTTTATTAAGGTGATGCTCCAGCATGACCACAGTCCAATGACAAACTAGTAAAGACTAAAGGGATATATTCAGTTGTATGTGTATTTTTAAGTGGTTAAATAATAAGTTACTATGCAGAAATCCATCCTCTTCGGTTGTTATAAGTTAAATAGTAATCCCTTGCCATATCGCGGTTTGTTATTTAAGCTTACATCGACTCCTCTATTGTGGTGCTTTGCATTTATAATAAAATATATACAAATTATAAAAACAAAAAAATATACAGTATAGTACTGTTTCTACTTCACGGATTTTTCACCTGTCGGGTTACTGTAGTTAGAAATTTCGGTACTAGTGCGATACAAGGGTCCCAAAAAATTGACGGTACTAGTGGGATACAAGGGTCCCGACGATATCCTGTGAATTCTTGATTGCTTTTAATATCATGTCTATTGAGGAGGCCAAACGTCAACAATATGTTGAAGTATTGAATCAAAAGGATTTAATAGTTTTAATCCAATCTCTCGTCGCCACAAACTCAATTTTTTAATGGTAACTTTTTAATGGGTTGAGATAACCAAAAGTACTCTGAGTAGATTGGAGCGACATGAAATGAAGTGCCTCACTCAAGGATAGAAATTCATTGCCCAGTAATTGAACCCACGATCATATGGTTGTGAGGTCAACCGGTACTAAAGTACCCAACAGGTACTTATGAAGAGTGGATCTGCGCTAGTCATTAAGAAAAGTGAAAATAAAACAAATTTTCAAATTGAAATAAAATGTTATTCAAAAGTAAACCATTCCGAAAGATGTTTTAGAATGTTCTGAAAACATTCATCCCCGGTTTTCCCATATTTTTCCCCCAAAGAAACTCATCTAGATGGGATTCAATCATATTTGTTTGTACTCCCATCAACCTCTTGAATCTGCTTTTATATAATTCAACATTTTCTTCTCCTTTAGAAATGAATATGCATCAAAACTCTGAATGTATGGCAAACTATCATAAAACACTTTAAATAACAATAAATCGAATTATAGCAAACTGAATAACACTTTATTTCAATTTAAAAATTGTTTTATTTTCACTTTCTTAATGACTAGCGCGGGTCCACTCTTCTTCATGAGTACGGGTCAACCCTCTAACCACTAAGCTTGATTATATGATCGTATAGTGTGTTTGTTTTTAAATGACTTGAAAATATGAAAAGACAACATTAAATAGAAACTCAAGCCTTCTCCCCCTCAGATGCATACAGTTCTCAAACTTTAAACACACTATACGATCATGTAATCAGTATAGGAAGGAGATACGCCACTGTGGAGGTGCGCTTCACAACGGAGGAGGAAGCAATAAAGCACTCCACAGAAGCAATAAAGACAGAGGAATGGGTGCTCTTGCCTTCGTACTGCGGCCAAGGTGCGAGTGAGTAAGGTGCCATCCGAACTGAAACTTTAAACACACTATACGATCATGTAAGTTGTGGTGGACTAGTATCGAAAGATCGCCTTGTGGGATTTATATATAAACAGTTAACGTCAATCAAATCACGTGTGATTTATTTATAAACAGAACAGTACGGAGAATACTGGTAAGACGTTCAGTTACTTCCCTAGAATATTTTTTTTTACCCCCCCCCCCTAAACTTGAAGATTACTGAATAAGCTACTTGTCCAAGGTACTGCACATGCGATAGAACTCGGAATCGTGTTGAAAACCAAATTTCTTAGCTACATAGCCATGACTTGCATCAACTGAGAATTCAGACTGTTTTGCGGACACACAAGGACACCCACCACCACAGCAACACACATACTAACATGGGTATAAAATGTTTGAGAAAAATTAAATATTTTTAACTTACAGGAAATTTCCTCTCCAGTTTGGGATTAAAACTGAAAATTCAAAGGTTTTGTCATTCATTGTTGTAGCTGTTGTTCTTTTAAGCCAATCCCAAGTTGCTTGAAATGATCCAGAACTAGTTTCAGTTAGCCTTAACCTGAATGTGTACAGTTCCCGTTGTTAGGTTGTTTTTTTTTTTCCAGTGGAAACTAATTATACTCCTTATAAAATGTGCACCACTACCGTACAGCAATTGTCCCAGAAAA
>NC_068993.1:43716988-43728713 GCF_001194135.2 Octopus bimaculoides | reverse complement strand
TATATATATAATCAAACAAAACTGAATGCAACAGTTGATGTTCTTCTAGACGGCCAGCATGACTCCTAATGAAACTATTAGCTTCAACACACGAAAGTTTCAGAATATATTTCTTGTTAGGAAAGTACGGCACAAGAAAAACATTTTAATGATATATATAGTATCATGTTCTAGTTGTCATCCGTTTGACTACATAAAAAAAAAGATTCTTTTTGGTTTTTTTTCTTCTTTGTTTTAGGTTTTACAACCAAAACTTAAACTTTAAGATCTTCCACTCTTTTCCTGGTGTTTTACCTTCTGTCCATCGTCGATTCTCGGAGGATTTTCTTAAGAGATTTACAAAAATATCTGACTGTTGATTCATAATTATTAGCCGGTCTTTTGCTTAAAGATAGATTCGCGAAACATCCATTTATATCGTAACTCCAGTACTTTGGACAGTAGTGGAATTCAGATGTGTCACCAAACCTCGTTGTCTTTCTGGGTAGCTGTAGGTTACTAAGAACTTTAGACCTCAAACAATGGTTCTGTTGACGCGGGCTCTGCTTGATAGAAGTTTTGACCTCTCCACAAGATGGTTGTGAGAAGCTGTTGCTGTTGATACTACTAATGTTGTTGCTGGTGTTATTGTTGGTATTGTTATTGTAGTTATTATCATCATTCCCTTTCATTTGCAGTTCAGTTCTACTCCGTACCAAATTAACTTTCGTTACTTTCAAATCATCTGTTAAAGTCGTATCATCCTTACATAACGAACTACTGTTTATAAAAGTCATATTTCTTTGTAGGTTCTTATCATGGTACCTACGTTTAACTAAGTTCTTTGAAGTTCGCCTGAATTCTGTCACCTTACGACTATCATTTGTTGATATAACATTCGTCTTCAATCTCTCCATGTCACCTCTGTAGTCCATTTTCATGTTGTACATGTTGAAGTCATTTGATAAAGCAACTTTTAAATGTTCGTTTTTGTTGTTCTCGTCTATGAAACAAATGCTGCTACCACCCAGCAATCTTGAGTAAGATTTACTGGTTTGATTATTTCTACAACCGAACGTTGGCTTGTTATTTACTTTCCTGCTTGTGATTTCTACAGTGCAATTTTTTTGCTGTACTTTGTCAACCTGTTCCAGTTGCTTTCGTATCAGAATTTCGGTCAATCTGTCAATTGGGTTCTGTTTTGCATTTATTCCTCGCGATTTAGGATTTGAAGTCATAATTCAATGCCAGAAAGAAAAAGACATAAAGCAGAGAACGTTGTAGGTTGGGAGATTCAAACAGCACTTTCATCAAATAAGCAGCTTCAATCCTTAAAAGTTTTTTTTTTTTTCTTTTCTAAATCCTGAACGAGCTGAACCGTTATAGAGACAGGTACCTATCCTGCACTCACCTGCACGACTCACTCTCTCACTCTCTTTCTGACCACCCCACCCCACACGACGTCTCTCATTAATTGAACAGTACTCGAATATTCGTGCAATATTAATTTAGAATTAACTGACAGATAGTACTAACATCAACACTATTAACATTACCATCGTCATCATCATCATCACACACATACAAACAAAAAAAGAATAATAACGATATCAAAGAGAAATGTATAAAACAATAGCAGAATAAGTCTGTCTAATTGTTAACGTCGAGCCATTGATTGGTTAAACATTGACTAAGCACAGTTTTAGCCGGAAATAGAAACTGGGGAAGGAGCCAAACTATTACTGTTTCATCATGGATCGTCAACTCAGTTCTCAGTGACTTTCATTAAGATTATGTACTTTCCAATATATATCTTATATATGTTTTTATGTGAGTACTATACATACATATTTATGTACATTATATGTATTTTCTACTTATTTCAGTCATTGGACTGCAGCTATGCTGGGGCACTACTTTGAAGGGTTTAGTCGAACCTATTTAAAAAAAATCTTGCAATTTATTCTGTGGTCCTCTTTTGCTGAACTGTCAAGTTACAGGGACGTAAACAAACCAGCGCTGATTGTCAGGCAATTGAGGGGGAGTTAAGATCAAAGACACACACATGTTGGGTTTCCACACAGTTTCCGTTTATCACCTTCATTCACAAGACATTGGCCAGTCTGGGGCTGTAGTAGAAGACACTTGCCCAAGTTGCCATGTTGTGGGATTGAACCCAAAACTGTTTGGTTGCAAAACAAGCTACTTCACCACACAGCTATGCCAACACCTAACCAAAACTGCACACACACACGTATACATATATACATGTATCATACATTATATATACATATAATATATATGTATAACATTTTATATGCATATCTATATAAACATATTCTTTTATTTTATTCTTTTACTTGTTTCACTCATTCGACTGTGGTCATATTGCAACACCACCTTGAGCAGTTTAGTTGAGCAAATCGACCCCAATGCTTATTTCTTTTTTAAGCCTAGTACTTATTCTATTGGTCTCTTTTTTTCTGAACCACTAAGTTTTATATATGTATATATTATTCGTTAAATTTAGTTCAATCATGTTTTGTTTTGGAGAGAATTGAAACAAAGCTTTCACATCTTTTATTATAGTTGTAACAATGGTGGGATTATTATTTGTATGGACTTAAAGATTGGTCACTATTTAGTATATAATTTAGTTATTGTAGGGTTACTATTAATACCGATACAGATGCACATTGATTTACGTGTTTCTTGTAGTTTAATTTTAAAGTTAGTGTTTAATCCTATCTATATTTATATTGAATACTGTTGTACATAGGTAAATGTGTTTGAAAGTTGTGCTTTTTTTGTTTTTTTTTGGTATGTTTGTTCTCAAACAACACTACTTTTAGTGCTGTTGACACCGCCGGATTGAATGGTACTGTCCTTGGTACTTCCATTTGGAAGCTGATGACTGAGGTATGTTGGATTGTTGGTATGGTTGTTTTTATATATGTGGAATAGTGTTATAACACATCCTTTTGATATATATATATATATATATATATATATTACACAATCACACGCATAGTCATCATTATTTAGCACCCGTTTTCCATGCTGGCATGGGTCAGACGGTTTGACTGGAACTGGTATGCTGGAGAGCTGTACCAGGCTCCAGTCTGCTTTACTTGGTTTCTACGGCTAGATGCCTTTCCTAACGCCAACCACTCCATAGAGTGTTGTGGGTACCTTTTACATTTCACTAGCTCTGGCCACAACTACAATTTCATTTGGCTTGACATGTCCTCTTCTCAAGTACAGTAAATCTCCAAAGTCTCGGTCATTTGTCATCTCCTCCATGAGACTCAACATCCAAAGATCATACTTCACATATTTTACTACCTTGTCCCATGCCTTTCTAGGTCATTCCTTTGGACATTAATGACCGACTTGTCACTGCATCCAATAACACCCACTCTTTTGCCGATGACAAACACCACATTCATTCCTTCCTCAATTACCCCAACCATGTATCACTCACATGCCAAACCTGCTTTACTTCAACAAATGGAGACCTTCAGAGCATCCTTCAGTGATGCCATGGTAACCTTGCAGGGGAATAGAGTGTATGCTACCCAGGGCAGGCCTTGTTTCTGCCGCCTCTCTTCTGTTTTATGTTCTGGGTTCAAATTTACCTTTCATCCTTTTTGAGGTTGATAAAATAGATACTAGTTGAGCACTGGGGTCCATGTATTCAGCTTATCGCCAACCCCGGAATTGCAGTCCTTGTGCCAAAATTTGTAACCAATATTTGCTGACTCTTCTGTGATAGTCTTTTCTAATTTTGGTTTTTATTTGTATGTCTTCTATCATATCATTTTAAATTGTATCTAAATGGTTAAGATATTGGGTGAGTAGTTGTGGTGAAGGGCCAGTTGAATGGGATTTGTATAGACAGAAACTAAAAGTTTACTCAGTATTGAAGAAATGAGAAAATAAGAAAAGCAAAATGCTGTATTACATACAGCATGTTGGATTGTTGGTATGACTGTTTTTATATATGTGGAATAGTGTTATAACACATCCTTTTGATATATATATATATATATATATCACAGAGCTAGTGAAATGTAAAAGGTACCCACTACACTCTCTGAGTGGTTGGCGTTAGGAAGGGCATCCAGCTGTAGAAACTCTGCCAAATTAGATTGGAGCCTGGTGTAGCCATCCGGTTTCACCAGTCCTCAGTCAAATCGTCCAACCCATGCTAGCATGGAAAGCGGACGTTAAACGATGATGATGATGATGATGATGATCACACAATCACACGCATAGTCATCATCATTTAGCATCCGTTTTCCATGCTGGCATGGGTCAGACGGTTTGACTGGAACTGGTATGCTGGAGAGCTGTACCAGGCTCCAGTCTGCTTTACTTGGTTTCTACGGCTGATGAGGCAGTAAGGTGGCACATTGAGATCTGCTGTATAAGCCTTTTTAGGCTTGGAGGCCTGGTGGGGCTGCATACTCAAGAGCTGCACAGAGTTGCACACCATAGCAATATCACTGA
The DNA here is from genome assembly GCF_001194135.2 of Octopus bimaculoides. Taxonomy (NCBI): domain Eukaryota; kingdom Metazoa; phylum Mollusca; class Cephalopoda; order Octopoda; family Octopodidae; genus Octopus; species Octopus bimaculoides. Next base: position 43,724,222 of record NC_068993.1, on the reverse strand, counting down.
TTGCTACAAATATGCCTAACATTTAAGAAATAAAGAAAGAAAAGAAGAAAAGCAAAATGTATAACACAAACATGTCACACTTGTAAAGCAGAAGTTTGACTAAAAAATATGATGATGCCTATGTGTGAACAGCCATGCTAGATGGCAGTGAAACATGGGCTACGACTGGAGACAATAAGCAAAGGTTTGAAAGAAACAAAGCTAGTATGCTCTGATGGATGTACAATGACAGTGTGCATGTACAACGGAGTATAAGTGTCTTAAGAGAAAAATTAGGTACAAGGGGCATCAGATATAGTGTGCAAGAGAGAAGACTGTACTAGTATGGCTGACTGGTCACTGTGCGAGTGGAGCACTAACAGCACTGTCGAGCGTGTTCATTGGCAGAACAGCTGTCTGGCTTCCGTGCTAGAGGCCCGTAAATAGCACCATTAGAGCGTAATTGTTACCAGCGTTGCCTTGTAGCACTTGTGCTGGTGGCACGTTAGAAAATCATTCGAGCGAGGTCATTGCCAGTGCTGCTGGACTGGCTCCCATGCAGGTGGCACGTAAAAAACACCTTTTTGAGCACGGCCGTTGCCAGTACCGTGTGACTGGCACGTAAAAGCACCCACTACACTTTCGGAGTGGTTGGCATTAGGAAGGGCATCCAATTGTAGAAACTCTGCCAGATCAGATTGGAGCCTGGTGCAGCCTTCTGGCTTGCCAGTCCTCAGTCAAATCGTCCAACCCATGCTAGCATGGAAAGCGGACGTTAAACGATGATGATAAGGAGGAGGAGGACAGCTGCATAAAGAAGTGCTGATCTCTAACTGTGGAGGGAATCTGTGGAAGAGGTAGACCCTGGAAGACATAGGATTATATTGGTGAAATATGATCTTCAGATATTGAGTCAAATAGAGGTAATGACAAGTGATTGAGACATTTGACAATTTACTGTGCTTGTGAAGACACATCAAACTAAGTGAAATCATAGTCGTGGCTAGTACTGGTGACACATGAAATATCTGTGCCAGTGACACATAAAAGGTACTCATGTTGGTGACATCCAACTGTAGAAACCAAGCCAAAACAGACTGAAGCCTGGTGCAGCTTACCAGTTCCAGTCAAACCATCTAATCCATGCCAGCCTGGAAAACAGAAGCTAAATGATGATGATATATACATCTCTCTCTCTCTTTCTATATATATATATATATATATATACCCTTTACTCTTTTACTTGTTTCAGTCATTTGACAGTGGCCATGCTGGAGCACCGCCTTTATAGTCGAGCAAATCGACCCCAGAGCTTATTCTTTGTAAGCCTAGTTACTTATTCTATCAGTCTCTTTTGCCAAACGGCTAAATTACAGGGACGTAAACGCACCAGCATCAGTTGTCAAGCGATGCTGGGGGGGACAAACAGATACACAAACACACACACATATACATATATATATATACACACACACACACACACGCACGCACACACACACACACACACACACATATATATATATATATAAAACATACATGTGTGTGTTTTAATGAGGATATTGTTTTGTTTCATGTACTCAAAAAACATGATTGGACCTGCTAAGAACCAAGTTCTCCCAGAAATTATTAGGAACAACACAAATAAACTAGTTTCCGTCTGTTTTATTGGCTATTTCCCTTCCTTGAAACATTTTATAGAACAACCAGGGTGAAACTTCTAAGTGGTCACTTGACGAACTAGAAATAACAATGACTCCTTCATCAAAATGACACGTTATTATCTAAAGCAGAAAACTAACAGAGTTATTAGTGTTGACAAAAATATCTTGTGATATTCGTTGTGGTTTTCTGCACTTGGAGTTCCGTATCCCATCAATATCAATTTTGCTTTTCATCTTTCTTGGATTGGTAGAGTGCTAGAATCAAGTACTAAAGTCAATTCTTCATTCTTTCTCCTCTCTCTCCCTCTCTCCTCCCTTCCTAGTCCCACCTCTCTCTCTTTTTCCATTGTCTCCCTCCTCTCTCTTTACTTTTCCCCTCTCAGAATCAGCTGCTTTGTGCTGTGAGAAGGATCAGAGGGGGTGATGGTGCTCACAGCATCCCTCTCTATTAATATGAATGTCTTCTCATAGAAAGACTGACCTGGTACTGGAACTGAACAGAAATGGTATGATGTGCATGGAACAGAAATAAAGAAAAAATAATGAAGTTTTGGAAATGGAGAGACACAACAGATAATGTAGTCTCAGATATGTAATATCGGGGATAATCAGAAGTCTACTCAGTCATAGCTGAACTGGGGTTAAATGACAATATTCATGTGTTGGCACGACGTCGAGGGTTCCAGTTGATCCGATCAGCAGAACAGCCTGCTCATGAAATTAACGTGCAAGTGGCTGAGCATTTCACAGACACGTGTACCCTTAACGTAGTTCTCGGGGATATTCAATGTGACACAGTGTGACAAGGCTGGCCCTTTGAAATACAGGTACAACAGAAACAGGAAGAAAGAATGAGAGAAAGTTGTGGTGAAAGAGTACAGCAGGGTTCGCCACCATCCCTTGCCGGAGCCTCGTGGAGCTTTAAGTGTTTTCGCTCAATAAACACTCACAACGCCCGGTCTGGGAATCGAAACCGCGATCCTATGACCGCGAGTCCGCTGCCCTAACCACTGGGCCATTGCACCTCCACTAAATGACAATAACATGAGCAACAATAGGAATAGCAACAGTTGTACACATGTCAAACTTTAAATGACAGATTGTACTACTAATTCAATAGTATTTCTCTTTCAGATTGTCTACATCCTTCATGAGAATAGTCAGAAACAAGAGTTGGAACATCTGGTTTTGTTGTAAGAAAACAACAAAATATACCTTACTCTGTTTTTAACATTAAGTCCTTATCTAATTATGAATTACTGTGATCGCTAAATAAAAATTGTATTTAGAGTAGAGATTGTCAAGTGTGCTGTGTTAGGGTGAGTAGGAAGAATTTTCTAATAGGCAAATATGTATTTATTAACATGGGGACATCTAGTAAAAGAAATCACCTCTTATGTTTAAGCAGTTGCTAGTGTTTTCACTTTGTGAATCTATTCCAACTCAATCACATATTTTTTAATTAATTTTTTTTAACTAAACACTTTAAAACTTCGAATACTGGTAGAATTTCTCACATAGAACATGGTTTACTCTAAACATTTTTGACAAAATTTCGTATTTTAGAAGTTATTTCATGTTAAAGTTGTCGTATTTGGGTAATTTCAACCAATCAACGATGTATATTCGGTTGAAGAGGAACAACTTCTGGGTCATCTCTACTAAATATCACCACTCTGTTCAAAGAATTAACACTTAGAAGGAAGAAATATTATTTACATATATTTATTCGTTTGCCGACATCGCTGTTTTATCCACACGTAAAGCATACCAGTATTTAAAAGACCTATAGAGCAACGAGTTCACAGCTAGCTTTTTTGTTGTTGACGTATATGTAGTTTCAAAATGCCTTATTTTACAACTATGAGATGTATTGTTATTGTCATGATTTTATCTTACTATAATCCACAACAAACATATTTCATCAACATAAAAGTCTTTATTAGATAAAAAATAACATTATCAACACATGAAGGTAAAACAAAACAATTAGTGGCTTATACACTGGAAAATATGGTAATTGTAGTGGCAAGGACAAGTTCGCTCACTGGTTGATACTTGATAGTGTAGAAGAGAGGGAAAGAGTAAGGAATGCATGGTGCTGACTAGGAAGGAAGAAAGTATAAACGTAGCATCATCTTCGCATGCCATACAAATAGAACAGAGTGGTGACATTTAGTAGAGATGACCTGGAAGTTGTTCCTCTTTGATTACTGTTGCAAACAGTAGTAGCTTTCTTCAACCGAATACACATCATTGATTGGTTGAAATTACCCAAATACGACAACTTTAACACGAAATAACTAATAAAATACGAAATTTTGTCAAAAATGTTCAGAGTAAACCATGTCCTACATGAGAAATTCTACAAGTATTCGAAGTTCCAAACTGTTTATTAAAAAAAAAAAAATTTTTTAATCTGTGATTGAGATGGAATAGATCCCACTTTGTTAAATATATATGACTTTTCTGCTGTATAAAGCTAAAATTTATTTGCTAAATTGATATTCTATCTGAATTTTTCAAGAATTTCACATCTTATATCGTTATTTGCATGGAGTGCTCCTGGTCTCAAAATATGTTGACTTGTTGGATGGCAGTCTGTCAGTCATTGTTCCTGAAAGACTTCATTGTTCTTGAAAGGTTTCATTATTCCTGAAAGACTTCATTGTTCCTAAAAGACTTCATTGTTCCTGAAAGACTCATTGTTCCTGAAAGACTTCATTGTTCCTGAAAGACTTCATTGTTCCTGAAAGACTTCATTGTTTCTGAAAAACTCATTGTTCCTGTGATTATAAAATCTTTACTTGAATTTACCTTCAGCGATGCAAATGCATAGTTGCTTCTTCACAGTATCATTCAGGTAATTTCAGTTTCATATGTGGCTGATTCCACATTACATGCCTGTTTTAAATAGCATCTTTTGGTCTTCTAACATAACAACCTGGAATATCATGTTTGGATGGCTTGCTACTGATAAGTGTTTTCATGTTAGATGAATAGCTGCAGCTAATTTTGATGCAATCACTGTTGAAAATCTTCCTATATCTATGATCTACCTTACAATGCTTATCTAGAAGGGCCAGGAATTTCTAACCTATTGTAGTCATGACAGTAATGGAAAAGACGAGGGTGAGTAGTTACATAATTCTTCTAGATCTATTTCTGGACTGTGAAGTCTGTGTGTAGGAGGGTGTCAGCCAATAAATTGAAGAGATCAGCTTCAAATTAGGTATAGTTTGGGTTTTACATTAGAGATTTCAGTAGTACTCATCAGTTCAAAATTAAAAAGAAGAGTTATTCAGTATGCACATTTCACTACAGCCTCCACTTTCTAAGCAAGAATGCACTTAGCTCAGAAACTGATGAATTGAAAGTTAAGAGAGAAGCTCATTTTGCAATATACATAATTTTTGATTCAGCCCCACTGTGTGGCCCCTTGGGTAAGTGTCTTCACTAGTCAGGGTTGACCAAATCCTTGTGAGTGAATTTAGTTGATGGAAGCTATGTAGAAGTCTGAGGTGTATATATGTGTGTGTGTATGTGTACTTGTCCCTACTCATCCCTTGACAGCTGGTGCTGGTTTGTTTATACTCCTGTGACTTAGCAATTTTGCAGAGGAGACCCGTCAAATAAGTACCAGACTTCAAAAAATCAGTCCTAGAATTGGTTTGTTTGATTAAACCCTTCAAGGCAGTGTTCCAATGCAGCCATAGTCCAATGGTGGTAACACGTACTAGAGAAAAGAAGATAAAAAAGAAAGACAAATTAGTGAACTGAAGGAAAGTCAGTAATAAATTAATAATATTTTTCTAAAATTTTTAAATGGAAGATCTATATCTCAGTTCTCATTGCTTAGATCTGGATGAATATATTATTGCATTTAAGGAGAGCTGACCAATTTCAAAAATAAACTCATCAACATGATACAACTATTGAACATTTGGGTTTGGCATTCAAATATATTCTCGGTGTCAGTGAATTTTTTTAAGAATTAGTCTAGCTTTTCTGTTATGTAGAAGCTACATTTTCTATCATTTATATAAAGTTACACTTTTCGACAGTTCTCCAGCTAATTCAGAGTTTGTAGTCTTCTAATTTCAATGACGAGATGTTGAATGCTAGCTTACTCTCCATTTCTCACTGTTTTTGAAGGTTGAGGTGTAATTATGAAATGATTTCTCTGTTGTCCTTCCTCTCATACCAATATTCCACTTTAGGATGATATCTTTGTCTTTTATCTTTTATTTACTTCAGTTGTTCGACTGCAGCCATGCTGGAGCACCACTTTGAAAAATTTTAGTCAAAAAAAATAACCCCTAATACTTATTTTTTAAAATCTGCTACCTGTTGTATCAGTAACTTTTGCCAACCCACTAAGCTTTGAGAATGTAAGCAAACCAACACCAGTTGTCAAGTAGTGTTGGTTGGGGGGTCAAACACAGATACAAAGATATATATACATTGATATATAAACATATAAATCAAGGTTCCACATAGTTTCTATCAACCGAATTCATTCACAAGGAATTGGTTGACCCAGGGATATAGTAGAAGACACTTTCTGGTAAGACTAAACTGAAAACCATGTCATTACCATCAATATCATTCTTATTGTTGTTGTCATCATTATTGTTACCGTTGTTGTCAACATAATCATCACCATCATCCTCATCATCACCACCATCATTGTAGTCATCAATGTCTCCATCCTAATGTAATGATAATTCTACATACTGAGGACGATTGTGGTGATAAATGCAATGATAATGATGAAGTTGATGATTCAGAATGATTACTCTTATGGTGATGATGGTGATGATGATGATAATGATTGTGGTAACCTTCTTCGTCATTTGTCGGTTGGCGGAAATGTCTTCCCACTTCTAGCCATGCACTCACCCAACTTTGCCCTAACCTGTCTTTCATTTGGTTTTGGATCTGTGTCAAAAAGGGTTTCCTGTCATGCATTTATTATTAGTGTTTTCTTCACCACCACCACCACCACCACCACCAGCACCACCACCAGCATCATCATCATCATCTCTATACCCAGCACCACCAGCACTAGTGTCACCACCACCACCACCACCAAAATCATCAGCCTGATCATCATCATTGTCATCATTATTATTGATGACTTACTTATTGATTGCCAACATATGGCATGGATACACAGAAAACAAGAACTGAACCACAACAACGGCAGCATCAACAATAGCAATGACATTAATGATAGCTGTAGCAACAGCCATAATAACAGCTGCAGCAACAACAGATACGGAACATTGTGCCAAGAGCCTGTCTGCTTCTGTTTTCCAAATAATTTGTGTTGAGGATACAACGTGTAACCTCCCTGTCATGGTCTGTAGATTTCAGGTGTGATGAAATGAAAGGAAGAATTGATCAATCTAGATAAGGAAGGAAGATATTAAAAATGAAATAAACTGAGTGAGGATATAAACATTCACCGCCCACACATATTTACATATAACTATAACTATATATATATATATATATAGGTTTATATATATATATGCACATACACACAGATGTCTGTATATATATATATATATATATATATATATATATAT
>NC_068993.1:43713548-43715399 GCF_001194135.2 Octopus bimaculoides | reverse complement strand
CGTGGTCTGTAGTTCATTGTTCTAACATCCTGTACCCTGATATGCATCTATATACACATGTAGATGTAAGTATGTACATATATGTGTGTATACATGCATATATATTCTTTGTATTATATATATATATATATATATATATATATATACCATCATCATTTAGTATCTGCTTTCCATGCTAGTGTGGGTTAGATGGTTTGCCTGGAACTGGTAAGCTGGAGGGCTGCACCAGGCTCCAGTCTGATTTGGCATGGTTTCTATGGCTGGATGCTCTTCCTAATGCCAACTACTACCAAGAGTGTAACGGGTGCATTTTATATGCAACTGGTATGGAGACCATTTACATGACACCAGAAATAGCCACGACTACTATTTCATGGGTGTTATTTACATGACACTAGCAACGGCCACTGCTACTATTTCATTTGGCTTGATGAGTCTTCTCAAGCACAGCATATCACCAAAGGTTTTGGTCACTTGTGTGTGCAGAGAGAGAGAGAGAGAGAGAGACATGTGCCTTAGTGGTTAGGGTATTGTGCTCATGATCATAGGAATGTGGTTTTGATTTCTGGACTGCATGATATTTTGTGCTCTTGAGCAAAAAAACTTCTTTTCATGTTGCTCCAGTCCACTCAGCAGGCAAAAATGAATATTCCTGAGATGGACTAACATCCCATTCAATGTTGGCAGATATATATTTCACTGAATCTAGGAAATTGGTTTCATAAGCCTATTGCTCAGGAAACATCTTTGATCCTTTTTTGATATAAATATCAATCTTTTAACTTCTGGTGATCACACAGAATTTATTGATCCAGATTTTCTACTACCAAAGGCTCTAGCTATCATAAACAGAATACTCTCACACACGCACACACACACACACACACATACACAAATATGTATTTATTTAGATTTGTACATACATATGACAGAGTTCTTTTACATAAGCTATATGTATGTGTTTATATATTTATATGTTTATGTTTACATTTCTATATATTGTATCAATGTACCAATCTGTATCTATCTGTATACATAAATACACACACACACACACACACACGAAAATCTTGCAATATGTTGTTCATTGAGTTTCTGGCAGATTTTTACACCAGATTTCTTCTATCAGCATTTTCAAAAAGTATGGTGGTGCGTCATCACTGAAAACAAATTCTCTTTGGGTAGTCTAGCAGTTAAAATATTGGTTGTTAGACCCTCATACACTGAAGCCTACAAGAGAATTCACTATATATATATTTGAAGTTAAGCAACAAAAATTCAATAGGTTATAGCAGTACGTACGTTTCATACAAGCTCCATTTATTCATGTAGTGAGAACACTACAGAAAATACAATGAAAATGTACTCCTCAGCTGCATAAAGGAATTTCATTTTAGAAAGTCATTTTGAAGATGTTTTCAAAAAACAAGAGTAAGAGAAGAAAACACATCTTGACTATGCTGCTGTTTCACTTATGTGGCTGTTTCTAACTAGAAATTTCACTTTCATGTAAAACAACTATATTTTGTAGTCATTATCTGTAATCTACTCCTCAAAAACTTCAGTAGCTCTACTTTGCATCTCTTGCAAAATCATATGCTCTATGATCATTAAGGTGCAATGACCTTCACAATAACCAACTTTCAATTTGATTTTCTGTTCCTAAGTTAATCAGAAACATAGATGGCCATGCTACTCCTAAACCTTCTCAGTAGTTCAATTATTTAGTGAAAAAATAGCACCAAAGCAACTTAAACTGTCTAAATGACAGGTGCATTTGCTAATATATATACATACACGCATACACACACATACATATATCATCATCATCATCATCATCGTTTAACGTCC
>NC_068993.1:43710162-43713448 GCF_001194135.2 Octopus bimaculoides | reverse complement strand
TACACACATATATACATATCTTGGCTCTGATAACAGACATACAAACATGTCAAACTCACTTATTTCTCCATAGATTGAGAAAATAATGAACTACCTAAATCAATTTTTAGCACTTATTGGGGTCTCTTATTGAGGTTACGAATATCACTCAACCAAGCCCAGAGCAAACAATTCATTTATGTATACATATATCAACTCTAGTAGCTCAAGAACCAGGACTACTAATTTGCATACTACAAACGTTCAACAACAAAAACAGTAATCAAAGTATGATGTAATATATCTAAACCTACACTGCAGACATGGAAAGGTGTCAAATTTACCTGTTTCCACAAAGATAAAAAAAAACATAATAAACAGCCTTAATCAGGTTTTTACCTTCAACATAGTGTAGTAGGATACAGTGCAGTGAAGTGTAATAAAATACACTGTAGTATTGTGTAGTTTAATATAATAAAATGCATAGACACAAACGAAGCAAAAGAAATTTCAGGTCATCAAAACAAGGTATTCAATTCACAACTTAGAGTACATGCTGTCATAAAAACAAGAATAAACCCAAAGTATACAAGATAACTTACATAATTTAGATATGTTTCGACCAAAGATTGGTCCAGGCCATGTCTAACTTAATAGCATCACCCAATAGGATTAGCTAAATCCTTTTTAAGTCAAGTTTTGTGGTATCATGGCCCACTCAAGAAGGGAGTTCTTGTTGAGTGAATTACATTCAGATATAGGTGGCTTATCTGATATTCCTTGAAGAAATTTGTCCAGATTCCATTTAAAGGTGATGGGATCCTTTTCCTCTTTGATCTGTTTTGGGACAATGTTAAATAGGGCAGGGCCTGTTGAGGAAAAGAAATTGTATTGCAGAGTATTTATATGCTGTGATCCTGAATTGGGTAGGAGCATATGGCTCATGGTCCTAGCCTATATATATATATAGTTAGAGAGACTTAGAAATATTAATAACTCTATATATATATACATTATAATATATAAAATCCTTTCTGTCTGTCTGTTTGTGCGCTTATAACTCGAATATTGTTCATCTGATCGTGCTGAAATTTTAAACGTGGATACATGAGAGAGTGGGGTGTTCCGTAATCTAAAAAGATTTTCAAGATTGTGAGTTTCAAAGTGAGAATCATTATTTTTGTAATCTTTTTGTCCTGTTTGTTCTGCCATTAAAAGCAACGAATTTGCTCAAACAGCCAGCTCATACCATTTTTCTAGCAACAAGGGGAGTACAGGATGACAGTCAGCCAAAACTGTCGCTATGCTGTCTCTCTTCTTTCCTCTCTGTGTCTCTCTTATGATGTCCGATTCCACTTGAAGTTGTGTATATACTGTGTTAAGATTCGTTATCAATCAGTTATCCTTATTGAGAAGAAACAGTCAAAAGTAACCACCACATACAATCACCAAACATCTCCACTACTTAACACTGTCCAAGTTGACCCATTTTACCTTTATGCCTGACATGAACAACTATAACGAAAAGGCAACCGTTTTAATTAAGCAAAAAAGAGAAAAAATTGATTGCTATTAAAACACGTACAATTTTGGGGTTAATAATCTTAAACTTTAGTTACAGTTTCTCATTCAAACTACATAATAGGCAGAATTGTTGGATTAAGACAGTAAAGTGCTTTGAGGGAGATTTGGCTGCTATTTCTACCAGGTCTAGCTACCATTTAGAGGTCTCCCTCACTGGCTTATACAGACATATATACATGCAGATAGACATAAAATTGAAATAAAATATCTAAAGCAACAGGTGTGAAAAACCAAAGTCAAAAGCCAAGGTCCATGCAGTGGAAATTTCCAACTTCTTGCCTCATGTAAGCCCATAGCAATCTCTTATCACTTACACTATTTCAGTATTATGTCTCTATTGTAATGTGAGATAATACTTTAAGTTTGAAAGATATCTGTCCTATAAATACATATCATCATCATCATCGTTTAACGTCCGCTTTCCATGCTAGCATGGGTTGGACGATTTGACTGGAGAACAAGTGAGCCAGATGGCTGCACCAGGCTCCAATCTGATCTGGCAGAGTTTCTACAGCTGGATGCCCTTCCTAATGCCAACCACTCCGAGAGTGTAGTGGATGCTTTTATGTGCCACCGGCACGAGAGCCAGTCTGGCGGTACTGGCAATGGCCACACTCAAATGGTGTTTTTTATGTGCCACCTGCACAGGAGTCAGTCCAGTGGTACTTGCAATGACCTCGCTCGAATGTCTTGTTCACGTGCCACCTGCACAAGTGCCAGTAAGGCAACGCTGGTAACAATCATGCTCAAATGGTGCTTTTTACATGCCACCAGCACGGAAGCCAGACAGCTGCTCTGGCAGTGATCCCGCTCGGATGGAGCTGTTAGCACTCCACTGGCATGGGTGCCAGTCATCGAATTTGGTTCAATTTCGATTTCACTTGCCCCAACAGGTCTTCGCTAGTAGAGTTTTGTGTCCAATGAAGGAAGTTTGGCATGGGTGCCAGTCATCGAATTTGGTTCGATTTCGATTTCATTTGCCTCAACAGGTCTTCACTAGCAGAGTTTTGTGTCCAAAAAAGGAAAGGTATGCATAAGAGGGCTGGCTACACCCCTGGTAAAGGCCATGGGTTATGGTATCCCTTGTCTTGCCGGGTCTTCTCACACACAGCATATTTCGAAAGGTCTCGGTCACTAGTCATTGCCTCTGTGAAGCCTAATATTCGAAGGTGGTGTTTCACCGTCTCATCCCATGTCTTCCTTGGTCTACCTCTTCCACAGGTTCCCTCAACTGCTAGGGTGTGGCACTTTTTCACACAGCTATCCTCATCCATTCTCGCCACATGTCCATACCAGTGCAATCGTCTCTCTTGCACACCACATCCCCTGCTTCCTAGGTCCAACTTTTCTCTCAAGATACTTACACTCTGTCAAGTATGCACACTGACATTACACATCCATCGGGGCATACTGGCTTCATTCCTTGTGAGCTTATGCATGTCCTCAGCAGTCACAGCCCATGTTTCACTGCCATGTAGCATGGCTGTTCGTACACATGCATCATACAATCTGCCTTTTACTCCGAGCAAGAGGCCCTTTGTCACCACCAGAGGTAGGAGCTCTCTGAACTTTGCCCAGGTTATTCTTATTCTAGCAGTTACACTTTCAGCGCACTCTTCCCCGCTACTGACTTGGTCACCTAGGTAATGGAAGCTATCAACTACCTCTAGTTTTTCACCCTGGAATGAGATAGAAGTTGTTTCCTGTTTGTTTAGTCTTTATT
>NC_068993.1:43703800-43709441 GCF_001194135.2 Octopus bimaculoides | reverse complement strand
ACATGTACATTTTATTAAATATACAGTTAGTAACATACTCCAGAACACATGAGGGGCATGTTCTGAGATAGGTGAATTAAAAATAAATAACAATTGAAGAACAGGTGTCAAACCATTGGGGCCATCTCTAACAAATTTTTTAATTGATAAATGAATACATTATATCATTAAAAAAAAAAAAACCCTTCTCTTCAGATGAATACATGAATCTTACAATCAAGGACATTTAAAATAATTTTTTTAATAATTTAAAACCCACGGCAACATACATATTCAATTATTCTGCCACAAGTTCAGTTGCAGAATGAGCTTACCAAAACAATGTACATTCGATCAGTTCAGTGGGAGGGGATCTCAGAAAAATACAAGAGTTAATTGGCTTGTTATCAAGGGGGAAAGGGTAAGTGACCACCAGTGACCTAATTGTCCCCACTACCAACAATAGAGGAAGGAGTGGCCCCATTTGTCTAAGATACATTTCAAGAAGGGGTAAGAATCAATGGTTTGTGATCATATCAACCTACTTAATTATTAAGGTCCTTTGTGAGGGAACTAAAATACTTTCTGTTCATGCTTTGTACATGAATTTGGTAGATAGAAACTGTGGAAACACATCATGTATAGATATGTGTAAAGGTGTGGCTGGGTGGGTTGTGTCTGTGTTTACCCAACCACCTCCCTCCCCATTATTAACTTGACAACAGGTGCTAGTTTGTTTACATCCCTGTAAAATTCACAGTTTGGCAAGAGACAACCTGAAAAACTACCAGACTTTAAATGAAAAAAGTCCATGGTTAATATATTCAATTAAACCCTTCAAAGAGGTGCCCCAGCATGGCTGCAGTCCAATGACTAAAACAAGTAAAAGATAAAAGAGATATACCACCGTAATATAATGCTGTACAAATTTACTTCAACATGTTTGTGTCACATACTTCAATAGATGAATGACTTTATGGTCTTTTTTGTTTCCTTTTTTTATTTTAAGAAATAAAATAAAACATGATTGTTTTTTTACATGCATGTAATTCCTTTACATAAATTCAATAGGCTTTGTGTACAAGTCATGTATTATGAGTTGATAAATGATTTAAAATAGCATTTGTTTAATTACATTGACATTTATAGTATTCAATGGAAGATGACATTTTTTTTTTCCTGTGAATTTATTCTAGTTAAACAAGTAGCTTTTTCTCAGTGACTTTTATCATTCACTGACAATACAAAACATTTCAACTCTATGGTACTGCCTTCTTTTGGTGTTCTAAAAACATATTTTGCTTTATGGTTAATCTAACCCTATTTGAGAGTCACTATACCCAACCCTTCCTAAAATGTTTGGTCTTATGCCTAGGTTACAATTCATCATCATTACTATGGCTGAAACAAAGAAAAGGTACAGAACAATGACTAGTCGAAATTGTTAGGGGGCGGATTAAATGCCTCGCTATATTTAGTTATACTTTACATTATGAATTTCTAGTGACCTTGTTCAGATAACGGTTGCTTGCTTACTTTTATATAATTGGTTCAAATGAAATGCATGACATGCTATATATAATTTATTACCATGGTTATCTCAGAGGACATTCTTATAACTTTTTACCCTTTAAACTTTCATTACAGTCACATTTACCTTTCATTCTACAGAGATCCATATAATTATGCCATAGGATTTAATCTGATATTCCACTCAACTACTCCCTTGGGTGACACATATGCTTCCTACACCACTGGCATTAACACATACTACTAAAACTAATGTTGTTGGCATTGTTTAACCCTAGGTCAGAGGTAATCCTTCAACTAGTAGACTTGTGACCAAAGACACTCCAGTGTTGGCCATGTTGTCTATTAAATATTCCCAGATTAGTTATAATTGGGTGAAAAAAGAAATGTCTTGCAGTTCTATATTTAAGAGATGAGGAATTATGTACATTATTTATATTATTTACATTTGACGGATATTTTTCCTCATCTTGTTTGTTGTTAACACAACATTTAGGCTGATATACCCTCCAGCCTTCATCAGGCATTTTACCTAACATGCTAACAACTCTGCCAGTTCACCATGTTCCTAAATGATATAAAATATACAATGTAATTCTTGATACGTCATTGGATGCAATACTTGAATACATTATTAACCAAGTGCTTAGAGCCTTGTAATATCACCTTCATCCTGGTAATCCAGCTGAGGTTGATCAAGCCTCAGTTTGCGTCCAAGCAGTATCCCACTTTTTTTGTTGTGTGTGTCCTAAGACTAATAAAACCAAGTTCAACCTAGTTTCCATATAAGTAAATGACATTACAACACTCCCTCTGAACAGGATACCAGTTTGTCCATCACATATTTAACTTCCCAGCTATTCCTGGAACTCATTTACAGCTGAGCAAATTGGAGCAACATTAAATAAAGTGTTTTTCTCAAAAACACAAACCATGATCTTATAATAGTGAGTACAACACTGTAACCACTAGGCCACATGCCCTAGTGAAAGCCAGATTGTATGATGCCTGTGTGCAAACATCCATGCTACATGACAGTGAAACATGGGCTGTGACTGCAGAAGATATGCAAAGGCTTGAAAGAAATGAAGCTAGTATCCTCCACTGGATGTGCAATGTCAGTGTGCATGTATAACAGAGTGTAAGTGGGCATCAGATATAGTGTGCAAGAGAGAAGACTGTACTGGTATGGCTATATCATGCATATGGATGAGAACAGTTGCAAAAAGAAGTGCTGATCTCTAACTGTGGGGGGAATCAGGAAGACGTGGGATTATATTGGTGAAATATGAGTTGAGTCTCAGGGAGGTGATGACAAGTGACTGAGACTTCTGGTGATTTATTATTCTTGAGAAAACATGTCAAGCTAAATGAAATCGTGGTTGTGACCAGTACTGGTGACACGTATAAGGCACCCATGTTGGTGAAACGTTAAAGGCACCCGTGCTGGTGACACATAAAAGACATCCAGTGCACTCTGTAGAGTGGTTGGCATTAGGAAGGGTATTCAGCTGTAGAAACCAAGCCAAAACAGACTGGAGCCCAGTGAAGCTCTTTGGCTTACCAGCTCTGGTCAAACCGTCCAGCCCATGCCAGCATGGAATACTGACATTAAATGATGATGATGATGATGATATAGCTATATCGATGTGAGAGGGAAGGAGAAAGAGGAAGAAAAGAGTGTTGTATGTGTGAGAGTACTTTTGTATGTGTCTCCCTACTTGTGCATGTGTGTGTGTGTGCTTGTGTGGATTCTGTGAAAAGTGTGAGTGGTTAAGCATTTATTTATATATCTACCTACTATTTTTGTATTTCAAGATGATCTTTTTTTTTTTGCCAAATAAACACATGCACTATAAATTTTTTCTTTACTCATTTGTTACTGTTCTTATTTTATTATTTAAAAAATTTATTTTATTTTAACTCATGTCCAGAAATCTTTCATCACACATTTGTGACCTTGCACTTACTCCAAATGACCATCCTGAACTACATTATCTGTTTCAACACACGATTTCACATCAGGAATCTTGCAAAATGAATTGATAAACATATCTATTTATTTTATACTCTTTACTCTTTTACTCTTTTACTTGTTTCAGTCTTTTGACTGTGGCCATGCTGGAGCACCGCCTTCAGTCGAGCAAATCGACCCCAGGACTTATTCTTTGGAAGCCTAGTACTTATTCTATCAGTCTCTTTTGCCGAACCGCTAAGTTACGGGGATGTAAACACACCAGCATCGGTTGTCAAGCGATGTTGGGGGGACAAACACAGACACACATACATATATATATATATATATATATACATATATACAATGGGCTTCTTTCAGTTTCCGTCTACCAAATCCACTCACAAGGCTTTGGTCGGCCCGAGGCTATAGTAGAAGACACTTGCCCAAGGTGCCATGCAGTGGGACTGAACCCAGAACCATGTGGTTTGTAAGCAAGCTACTTACCACACAGCCACTCCTACGCCTATATGGTAAATGTCTATGCCTTATGGTAAATGTCTTTCTTATTTTCAATAGATTTTTGATAATTTTAGTAACACACATCAGTAGAGAGTTAAGGAGAAGCAACCCAGTATTTTCACATTGGTAAATGTATGTACTTCTTTCTAGGCTGTATTCACTTCTTCACATAAAGATAACAATAATACAATATTCTTAAATTTAAATGGGTGATAAGTATACAACAAAGAATATAGGTTTTAAAGATGTTCTCACATAAGACTCCACTTTAAACACTATCTATGCAGACTTTGCACTGTCTCAAGATTCACACTTTCAGAAAAAACTACAAGGTCAAACGAAACAATGTATGTGGTGGTATCAAAAAGTTCCCTGATTAGTTCTGTAACATGCCAACAGATGGCAGCACATGGTTGCAAGCACAGTGAAAGCTAGCAGTGACTTTCATGAGGCAGTGTGCCAAGTGATATAACTGTGTTTATTTTGAAAGTTGTGAAATTTGTTTTTGTGATCTCATGTATGTTGTAGTTTGCATATTTTGTCATGGACAGGAAGTTAGAACAAAAAGCCAATGTGAAATTTTGCATTAAACTTGAGAAGTCTGCTATAGAGACACTAAGTATGCTTTGACAAGCTTACAGTGATGAGGAGGCAATGGTTCATACACAATGTTTTGACTGGTATGGGTGCTTCAAAAGCAGAACATCCCTGGAAGACAATGAGCAATCTGGAAGACTGACATAAGTGTTGCCCCTGGAAATGTGGAGAAAATCCATCAGCTTAAGCATGAGGATCAGCTGAGGATAGTCAAGATTTTGAAGCATTTGTGGGAGGACATTCAATGAAGAATTGGATTCTTCACGATGACAACACACCCCGTCACTGAGCTCTCCTCACTCATGAGTTTCTCACCAAAAACAACATGGTATCACTTCCATACCCACCTTATTTTCAAAATTTAGCACCTGCAGACCTGCATCGCTTTCCCAAGACAAAAATGCAGTCAAAGGTTGCTGCTTGTCGAGATCAGGAGTGAATCCCAGAAGGTCCTTGACTCACTTACGGAAAATGACTGCCAGGTCGGATTCTAAAAATGTCAGGAACATTGGGACCGGTGTATTGCTGCACAAGATGACTGTTTCTAAGGAGATGATGTTAAAACTTAGGTAAATAAGTTATCTTTTAATGTTCACCTTCCATACTGATTCTCTACAAAATTCAATTAGTCTCATAGTTTTCAATTTAACCATGGCATTTCCAAAGTTAGTGTTTATTACATATGATCAACAGTAACACATTTCCACTCACTCACACACACATACATGTACACATATGCAAACACACACACATTTCTTATTTAATTGTTTGTTTGTCTGTTTCTCTCTCTCTCTCTCTCTCTCTACACACGCACATATATATATATATATATATATATATATATATATTGTATTTTCCCTAAAACTATATATTATATATATATATATATATAAACAACGGCTGGATTGTGGTTCACTACAGCTGTTTCAAACATGTTTTTTATTGATGCAAAAAAAAAAACATTTTCATTAGCTGTAAAAACAATGCCAAAACTGACCTTGCCTGTGCTGGTGCCACATAAAAAGCACTCAGTCCATTCTGTAGAGTGATTAATGTTAG
>NC_068993.1:43697438-43703147 GCF_001194135.2 Octopus bimaculoides | reverse complement strand
ATATATATATATATATATATATATATATATATATAGGTTTGTATGTAATGTACAGTGTATGCATGCATGTATGTATATATGTGTGCATATAGACACACATACACATGTACATGCAAAACACACATGCCTTACACATTTCTATTAATATATAAAGTAAACCAACTTACCTTGTTTCTTTGTAATACAATGTCTCCATTTCAATATTCCATATGCAGTGTGTTCAATTATATGGTGAGCTTAGTCATGCAACATGTCTTGTTATACAGTGAGCTTAATTAGACAGCATTTCCCATTATACAATATATTCAGGTATAGAATGTATTCAAGTTATACAGACTGCCCCATTCTTGCATGAGCTTAGATATGCAATGTGCCTTATAAGTTATGCAGTACATGCAGTGATAATGTGCTTGTTATTTGTGCAATGGCTTTTGTTATGCAGTTTATTCTGTGTTACTATTAGGTATAATGCATAATATAACATCCTGTTTCACCACATAAAATTATACTCTACTATAACTACACTGTGCAAAACTAGTCTACAATATACTTCACTACACAGCAATACCTAATTATTTAACCCTTCACCTATCCAAAGCATTTTCATAAGTTTGTCCTAAACATCCAAGCTTGCTTTCAGACTGTGAAAGTTAGTTAAATGTGTGACTGATATTTTGGCTTGACTGCATGTCCCTCCCATATAAAAACCAAGTCACCACTTGAGGTTTTCAATGAATCTATATATTTACATAAATACATAAAGAGATTGTTAAGTCTATTAAACTGAATGCCAAGTATGTGTCTATGTACATATATTTGGCTAGAAGTGTGAATGTATGTTGGATAGAAATGAGATCATTATAACTTTGTGTTAGTGAGAAGCAGGAAAGTTCTGTGTTTGTTGTAGACAATGTGATTCTTTTTAAACTCTAGATTGAGCAGCAGCCAAGAATCTTCTGTATTCATCTGTCTCTCCCTTCAACCTCTGCTTTCTCAGGAACCTCTGCAGTCATTGTCCCATTCTTCTACAGTTATGACCATATGGTAGAAACTCCCATTCAAATCATACAATCGCAAGATGTACCTGAAATATGAATGACCAGAATTCAGGGCAAGTCACCTGATATGCCATGGTCTATTTCCCATTACAAAGATAATCAGGGTTTTTAATTCTAAGCATTGCTATTAGACTTTTAGTAAGTCTTTGTTTCATACTTTCTGAGTATTATAAAACTTTCCTTTCCTAAGTCCCAAGTTTTTTAGTAGGTGAGAATGTGTACCATATATGCTGTATGGATGCCAGAGAAATATGACTCGTGTATCACATATGATACATATGATAGGCAAAGGATTAAAGTATGCAATATTTCACTACACAGTATCATTTACGACCCAATGCTATACATCTATCTTCATTTATCATGGGTGTTTGGTTCCAAAAAGCACTGTGCTAGCTGAATAATAGAACATATGGGAAAATAAATAGGTTTTGTTCTGAAACCCCCAAATACCTCGAAATTATTATTAAACACACCTAATGATATTGCTTTGTGTTTGGAAATATATTTAGGGTAAAAATTTAATAACATTTGATCAGTAAATAATAAAAAATATAACTGAAAAATATCATAACAAGCGAAAACTTTGAGTGATTGCTGAGTCATGTTCTCGTGAGTATACAATATTATGTAACATAATATTTAACTACACAACACTCTATTTCATATCATATTTAACAACACAACACTCGACTTCACCACACTCCATTAGACAACTCATCTCTTTGCTATACAATACAATATATCACTACTTTACATCATATGGTACTACAAAATACTGCACTTCATATTACAAAACTGCACAACACAATATGTATATATTGGAATTGGGTTTTGAAGTTCATAAAAAGCTATAATAACATGTAAATATTGGGTTGCAAAACCCTTTTGGATAGAAAATATCAAAGTTAGCCTTTGACTTTTTCTATCCAGAAAGATTTTTCAATCCAATATTTACATACTATCATTTATAGCTTTATATATACTTCGAGATCCAATTCCAAGTTCACTTGAAAGTTTATAAATTTTTATGGCATCAGCAATATATATACATTATAAGTATATACATATATGTATGTAAGTATGTATGTATGTATGTATGTTTGTACGTACGTAGGTATGTATGTATGTATGTATGTATGTATATGCATACATATATATACACACACATATATACCATCATCATCATCACTATCATCATCATTTAATGTTCATTTTCCACAACAGTTACTGGCAGTTTCTGTTTACCAAATTGCTTCACAAGGCATTAGTTTGCCCAGAAAAAGTAGAAGGCATCCATGATGCCATGCTGCTATTGTTGTTGTTGTTGATAACGTTGTAACTGTTGTTGCTACTGCTGCTGATGACGACTATGATGATGATATTGATGTTATTGATGTGACTGTTGTCATTATTCTTATTGTTTTTGTTGTTTCTTGTAACCTACATCATTCTCAGTGAGATCTGTTTTCCCTCCCAGTAGTGTTAACAAGTTTTGGTAGCTGTACACTTTTCCCACTGAAAATCTCTGACTGGTCAATACCCTGACTGTATCCAAATGAAGATAATCTGGTAGCGTCCTGCAATAATGCATTATTTCCTTGTTGGCAAGATGTAGTTCCATCACTGGAGCGATGTTGAAGTGTCTGGTTAACGGATCGTGCTCCTGTGGATCGATTAAATACTTGGTTCATATATTTGCTGAATAAAACCCTGCGCAACCGTTTACTCTGGTTGGCATCACAGTTGTCACCTACTTTCTTCAGATTTAAAAGAATATCTTGCTCTGACTTTTGGGTAAGACTCTGAGACAGGGATGTCATCTGTCGCACTGTTTCTTGCGATTTGTCACTGAAAAGATGTTTAAATTTGTTAATTTCTATCTGTAGTTGGTATTTTAGCAACTTTTTTCTCCATTTGTGTTGGTCACATGTTATTCCCTGAAGCATAACTTGTTGTTGTTTGTCTAGGTTGTAAAATGTGATATTTAACTCGCGTTGCAATCTTTCTTCTTGTGTTTGGCACTGTAACTCTGCATACATTTCAGGAAGTGTTGGATATGTCCTTTTAAATTCTCAGTTCAAAGGCAGATAAAAATAAGTAATAGATGAAATACTGAAGGCTGGTACAATCTGATAAATCTTTCAAGATGGTTCACCAACTTGGCTAAGGTCCAATAACTGAAATGAGTAAAAGCAAAAGAGTATGTATGTGTATCTACACACACACACACACACACACAAACACATACACACACATCTTTACAGTTAAATATATGAGCTTCTAAATATATAAATAAAATAAGAACATAAACCAATTAAAAGACCTGGCACATGTGTAGAGGTTAATATTTATCATAATTTCTTGACAGTGACTCCAAAATTTCACTCATATGGTATCTTTAAATGATAGTTTGATTACATTCAACCAGTAAAGCATTGAATTTACTGTCAACAAATTATATAACATACATATATGTATACCTATATAAATATATACATATGCATATATATATATGTGTGTGTATATATGAATGTGTGTGTGCGTGTGTGTATATATATGAATATTTCCATGAGAATTAGAGGTTGGTAAGCCAACCAACTAAGGGATGGTACCTATCCAATATACTGCTGGTAGTGTACCCAATTATCAATACCCAAGTGCTGATTATTGCATGACAATTTTGCAATTGAGTGTCATATATGGGCAGAAGTAAAAAGTGGTTTACCCTTAATTTATACGGAAAAAAAAAAATGGAGGGTTTACAAAAATGACATGCATCAGCCGGTAGACATTCTCTTATGTCTATTTATTCTAAAACATATGGCAGTATTATAAGAATACATACACATGCAAAGACTGTGTGTTACATACATATGTACTAGTAATACATAAAACAGTAAAAGATCAGTTCCTTACGTCCGTTTCTGCTAAGAGGCCACGATATCCTCCATGTTAGCTCCATCTCTTCAGTGTTCTTTAGGGATGGGTAGATAAAGTTTGGATGTTGAGTTTGCCTCTAGGCTTCTTCAGAGGGTCTAAATGGTTAGGAGATCCATTACATATGAGAATGAGTTACCAATAGGTACAGTACATTTTTCTTATTGAAGAGGGCATAAGAAGAATAGGACCAAAACTTAGAGTGTGAGAGGAGTACAACTTAGTAAAATGGATTAGGTATAGGAAAGGGAAATAAGTCATAGACCCAGTGTTGCCTTCCAAGACTCATGCTATTTCGTCAATCCTAGACTTTGCTTCCAACCACCTGAAACTTCTCTAGTTCTGATAGTGATTCAGCTATTAGAGCAAGGTCATCAGCATAGCGGAGCTCCCAGGAGCATCCTGTCTTGAATTCTTCTGTTATTGCATGGAGAACTATGATGAATAAAAGAAGAGTGAGAACTGATCCTTGGTGGACCCCTACTTCTACCCGGAATTCTTCACTATACTCGTTGCCAACCCTTACCTTACTGATAGCATCCCTGTACATTGCTTGTGCAGCTCTCACTAACCAGTCTTTTATCCCTAGTTTCTGTATTGAGCACCAGGTAAGGAATTGGGGGACCCTGTCAAAGGCTTTCTCCATGTCAATGAAAGCCAAGTACAGAGGTTTATCTCTGGCTAGGTATTTCTCCTACAGCTGTCTTACCAGAAATATGGCATCAGTGGTGCTTCTTCCTGGCACAAACCCAAACTGCATCTCATCTAAACTAGCTCTCACCCTAATTAGTTGGGCTATGACCCTCTCCATGACTTTCATCACCTGATCCAACAATTTGATACCTCTGTTATTATTCGTATCTAATGTGTCATCTTTACCATTGTAGCAGTTGACTATGGTGCTGCTACACTAGTCACTGGGTAAGACTCCTTCATGTATCACCTAATTGACTATACAGCCAACACTACCTGATATTTTAAGCATCTCTGCAGTGATTCCTGATGGGTCGTGGTCTTTCCCTGTCTTCATACCCTTAATTGCTTTATCTACCAAAGTACTGTCAATTTGGATGGCTGGTACCTCTGCTGGGTTGACATTTAGCAGACTCTCTTTCTTCCATTCATTCTCTTCATTTAGCAACTTTTCATAGTGGTGTTTCCAAGTCAGTCTCCCCTCATACATATATATATATATATATATATATTTATATACTAATTTTACTTATAAGGGTTATTTTTTAGTTGGCCACTGACATCATTCATCATTCACGTATATATATATATATATACATACATGCACCCATACAAGTCCACAAACATGCACGTGTGTGTGTACATATACATGTGTGTGTGTGTGCGTGTGCACGCATGCGCTTGTGTGAGTGCATGTATGTATATACATTCAGAAACACAATAATAGTTTGCAATAATAGTCAAACGATAATACTTTGCAATAATAGTGAATGTATTTCTTTTCAACAAAAGAGTTAGCAGAAAGCTCAATAAATAAAAGTATTTTTTAAAAATTGGATATACAGCAATAATACAGAGTAGCTGAAATGAAACCCATTTCAAAATAATACAAAAACTAGATAGAGTTACGGACAGATACAGAGAGGGTGAGTGAGAGATGTGCATATGTATGTATACATACATACATACATACATACATATATATATATATATATATATATATATATATATATATATA
>NC_068993.1:43695339-43696117 GCF_001194135.2 Octopus bimaculoides | reverse complement strand
GACTGTGGCCATGCTGGAGCACTGCCTTTTAGTTGAGCAAATCGACCCCAGGACTTATTCTTTGTAAGCCCAGTACTTATTCTATCGGTCTCTTTTGATGAACCACTAAGTTACAGGGACGTAAACACACCACCATCGGTTGTCAAGCGATGTTGGGGGGACAAACACAGACACACAAGCACACACATATACATATATATACATATATACGACGGGCTTCTTTCAGTTTCCGTCTACAAAATCCACTCACAAGGCTTTGGTCGGCCCGAGGCTATAGTAGAAGACACTTGCCTAAGGTGCCACGCAATGGGACTGAACCCGGAACTATGTGGTTGGTAAACAAGCTACTTACCACACAGCCACTCCTGAAACACACACACATACATATACACACATGCACAATCACAATATCCCCACACTAGAGCACAAACCCACACACATTCCAAGAAAAAAATACATACATATATACACTTACAATACGATTCTAGCAATCATAACCAACACTCATACACACATTCACACATATATAAACACGTACATGCACACACCTACACACTACCCCGTCAATTACAAATCACATTCACACAAACACAGATGCACACACAAACACGCAAGTGCAACACAACCCACACAAACACACACACATATATGCACACATATGTACACACTCACACACTGCACTAACAATACAAAGAAAACTAATCACTCACAAATACATCACACACACACGTGCACATGTGCACACGCACACACACACACACACACACACACACACACA
>NC_068993.1:43694144-43695329 GCF_001194135.2 Octopus bimaculoides | reverse complement strand
ACACACACACACACACACGAAAACTACATAAACCACACCCACATATATATACACACACACACACACAAACGCATACTCAGTACCAACATACACAAAATGCACATGCACACACATACACGCCACCCGGATAAACCCAACACACATGGACACGCACAGAACCTCTGATAAATACAACACACACACTCACACATACCCACACACACATACATATGCACCCTCATACACACATACGGTTGCTCACACACACACCACAAGGACAATTCAAACAACACAAACATACTGAGACAGAGACACACACACACACACATAACATTCCACCAACACAAAACACACAAACACATGCCTACACACAGATGCATACATACATATGCACCCTCACACACACACACATGCCACAAGGACAATTAAAACAACACAAACACACTCAGACAAAGACGCACACACACACACACACACACACTTACATACGCACACATAACATCCCCACCAATACAGAACACACAAACAGATACATGCACACACAAAGACGCACACATACACACACACACCACCCTGACAAATACCAATCACACACATACACACACACACCACCAGGACAATTAAAACAACACAAACATACTCAGAGACATACACACACTCTCACGTACACACACACACACACACACACACACACACACACACACACACACACACACACGACATCCCACCTAAAACAAAACGCACAAACAGATACATACACACCCACAGACGCACACATACACAGACGCAAACATACACACACACACACATGCGCACACACAACACCCCAACAAATATTAATCATACACACACACACACACACACACACAAACACATGTATATACACACACACATAGAGATGTGCACAGAGACACATACACACACACCATTCTGACCTCTAAGACCAGTCCCCAAAACCACTGAACCATGACAGACTAACCCAGAAACAAAAAAAATCCTTTTAATTCTACATTGCCCTTCCTTCCTCCACCAGCTTCCCTACACTGTCCCTTGAAATAGCAAACATTCCCTAGCTACACACAAGAGAGAAAACATGTTAAAAAGACAGGTTTCCTCTCCAGTTTTTTGTAAATTCTTAAATATATCTCTTTCTGTGTATATGTATACTACCAAACAAACATGATTTTTATTGAACTCCTAATACTT
>NC_068993.1:43688978-43694044 GCF_001194135.2 Octopus bimaculoides | reverse complement strand
ATTTGAAGTCTCTGTCTCTTTTGAATATGAAAATTTAAAAGTTTAAAAAATAATATATATATATATATATTTATATATATCATCATCAATATATATATGTACATAATATAAATAATATATATATATATATAATCAAAATAATCAACAAGGATATCCAGAGGTAATGCAGTACAATTGTTTCAAGCAACTCCATTTAATTGAACAGTGCAATCATTAATTACATCAATTTAAATGCAGAGCAATCCTCAGCTGCATAAAAACATAGAATTTAATTAAATTAAAACAGATGGACACATAAGTATAATTTTATCTAAAAAATCTCCAAGAACTTAAGGAGATAGATAAAAAACATGCTGTCTTCACTTCAGCTTAGAAGCTTCTGTTTTAATTTAATTACATTCTGTCTTTATGCTCTGCATTTAAATTGATGTAATGATTGCATTGTTCAATTAAATGGAGTTGCTTGAAACGATCATACTGCATTACCTCTGGATATCCTTGTTGCTTATTTTGATTTTAATCACCTTATTTTGAAATTGTATGGATAAATTCTGGTGCCTCAACTTAAGTACCATATTCATCTGAATCTCTCTCTCTCTCTCTCTGTATATATATATATATATATATATATATATATATATATATATATACACATATATATATCATACAAATAGTATATATATGTATATATATATGATAATAATATAAATAAATGTATATATACGAGTATATATATTATAGTCTTGGTGGTATAGACAGGAGAAATGGAAACTGATATTCAGGCATGGCTGTGCGTTAAGAAACTTGCTTCCTAACCACATGGTTCCGGGTTCAGTTCCACTGCATGGCAACCTGAGTAAGTTTCTTGTACTATAACCTTGGGCTAACCAAAGCCTTGTGAGTGGATTTGGTTGATGGAAACTGAAAGAAGCCCATATATGTGTGTGTATGTATTTATGTATATATCTATGTGTTTGTGTCTTTATGTCTGTGTTTGCTTTAAAACCAGTGTTGGTGTTCTTATGTCTCCATAACTTAGAGATTCAGCAAAAGCGATCGATAGAATAAGTACCAGGCTTTTAAAAAAAAGTACTGGGATCAATTCATTCAGCTAAAATTCTTCAAGGCTGTGCCCCAGCATGGTCACAGTCTAATGACTGAAACAAGTAAAAGATAAAAGTTATCCTTTTTTTATATTAAGCTGTAAACCTTAATATATGAACGACTCTTGGAACAAAAGTTTCATGAGTTACTCTTATCAGACTTCAAAAGTTATTATTTATCTAAGTTTAATAAGTACAATGCACGAAAGTTTGAGATTAAGTCACTTACGTAGCTTTACTGATAAAGGTATGTTTGTTTGTTTGTATGCATGGTGTTTCTATAAATGTGTATATGTATATTTGTATGTGGTATTTATGTAGATATGTTTGTATGTATGTATATTTGTATGTAATAATTATGTATTTATGTGTGTACTTTTGTATGCAAGTATATATGTATGTCTGCCTGTATGTATGTATGTATGCATGTAAGTTTGTATATACACTCACATGTATGTGTATGTTTGCACATATATACACAAGATAATGTTATTATCGTTATTAGACTTTCTACTGGCCAAGAGAGCAGAGATAAAAAAAAAACATGATTAATACATCATTTGTGCACACTTACACTAAAAAAATACATATGAACACACACACACATATACATACTGGAATACACGCATGCTTTTGCATGTGAATAATTTTTAACACATGCACAAATGCATTTTCAACAAATCCTTATCCTGTATTTCTACGCACACACATACATGCACTCATGCATGCATAACAATGGAGTAGCTGGAGATGATGGCGGTCAGACTCTGGTGACGTGTTTATAGGGTGGCATTTGGGTATGCTGTATAAATCTATGTAGCCTGTGTTGCTGAGATGGTTGGGTGGCAGTAAACTCAAGAGTTGCTATGAGTGGCATACACTCTTGCTATGTTACTGTACATACATAGAAACTTAGATAGATACATTTGTTGGTACTCCGTCGAGGGTTCCAGTTGATCCGATCAACGGAAAAGCCTGCTCATGAAATTAACGTGCAAGTGGCTGAGCACTCCACAGACACGTGTACCCTTAACGTAGTTCTAGGGGATATTCAGCGTGACAAGCCTAACTCTTTGAATTACAGGCACAACAGAAACAGGAAGTAAGAGTGAGAGAACGTTATGGTGGAAGATTACAGCAGGGTTTGCCGCCATTGTCTGCCAGAGCCTCGTGGAGCTTTAGGTGTTTTCGCTCAATAAACACTCACAACGCCCGGTCTGGGAATCGAAACCACAATCCTATGACCGCGAGTCCGCTGCCCTAACCACTGGGCCACTGCGCCTCCACAGGCTGTTCCGTTGATTGGATCAACTGGAACCCTCTATAGATACATACATACACCCATACATACGTATTTTCATGAATGCATACTTCCATACATGCATACTTATGTACATCCATGCATATCTGCAATCTTACATGCATGTATGTATGTATGTAAGAATCATTTTTGCATCATAGGATCAAAACAATATCTGAGCGTTCATTTAGGTGGTCTACTTGTCAGGCAACTGCTTCACTCTGAGACTGTGTGCAGAAACCAAAACAATTACAGCATGGAAGACCTGTGATCAAAGACCTTCCAGCTGTCTTAATTTTCCCCAGGTTAACTTTGTCCAAACAAATGCATGATCAAAGTTATTCTGGCTACAATTATTTTATTTTGTTTAGCTCCAAGTTAGTCTTGACTGAATAGGTTTATGCTCAAAGACATTCCAGCTATGACCAACATGTGATTGAAAAGAAATATTGTCAGTTGTTCCAACCATGGCAATCATGTCTTTTTTTTGATCATTTTCAGTTAGAGTGTATTTAAGGTTACTTTTTCTTCGGCACATTTGTCTCCTTTTCTTTTTAACACTGTAGAATATGATTTGAGGGAGGTTAAGCTGTTCTTTTTTTTTTCTTGTAGGTCAATAGAGGCAATCTCAGATATGAGCGGATGTTGAAAGATTCTTGGCTTTAAGGGTATTGTGAAAGACCTGGTTGGAGGAGCAACCTTCTGAGTTCTTTTACAGGGCTTAGAAAAACTGAAGTTTGCTGCAATAAGCGTGTGAATCTGAGAGGGGAATATATTAAATAAAATCATAGTTAACTGATCTTCCTGTATTTTCTTTTACCAAAAGCCAGGAATTTTTTGGCACACCCTCATATATGAACAGCACTCTAATGTGGCTGTAGGGTGTTTGTGTCTCAGGTATAAGAGCAATATTGTAACGTCATTTTAAGATTGTTGTAAAAGTGTACCATATCCAGTAATTACAGTTGTCACCTACTCTTCCCTATCTTCTCATCACTCAATACTTGTTCTTCCTTCTTTATATTCACTCCTCAACCATTCCCCATCTCTTACTCTTACAACTCCTACCTATCCACACTACTAGTTCTTCTGCCTCTCCACTCATTTCTACTCACCTCTTAACTCGAGAGTTCACACACACACATCATCACCAACGTTTTATTTCTTCTTAGCTCTATCCCAATCATGTATATCCTCTCTTTTATAATGTGAGTAGCCATGTAGCTCCTCCACAGCAAGAAAGCTGGATTGCTCTGGTCCCTTCTCTCTCATGCTTTAATCCTTCATCTCCAATCTGCCAACTCATTGGATCCTGTCAAACTCTTCAACCTATGCCAGTATGGATCATGGATGTTAAATGATAATGCTGATGATGCAATATTAGTAGTGCTCTCTCATATACAAGTGTGTATATGTATCTGTAATGTGGTCAAAGGTGGTGTGTGTGTGTGTGTGTACTGTCAGATATGTGAACAGTAGTGTAATGTGGGTTTTATGTGAGTTTAGTAGATGGTCATTATCTGGTAAGAACTGAAATAGATTCTGGCTCTGAAAAAGAATCCTAGTTTTTGTGGGGATGTAATTTTGACAATGTTAGGTATGTGAGGTCATTGTGAGAGATTACTCTGAGAGATCATCATAAAGTCATCAAAGATTGTGAAGCTTAGCATTTTTGAGAAAACATTTTACAGAAATACATTGGAACAATATGAGGTATTATCAAATTGCTACAACTGTTGTTAGTTTAGGAACTTGAAGTGAAGTAAAAATTTGTTTATTTTCTTTCATCCTTTTACTTGTATCAGTCATTTAACTGTGGCCATGCTGAAGTACTGCCTCGAAGGGTTTTTAATCAAACAAATCAACCCCAAGACTTATTTTTGTTTTAAGCCTAGTACTTATTCTATTGGTCTCTTTTGTGGAATTGCTAAGTTATGAGAACATAAACACACCAACACCGGTTGTCAAGCAGTGAAAGATATATATAGAGTCTTCTATTATGACCCCAGGTCGACTAAATGTTTCGTGAGTGAATTTGGTGGATGGAGGCCATGTAGAAGCCTGTCACGTTTGTATGTGTATGTGTGTGTTTGTGTATGTGTATGTCTATGTTTGGACGCCCAACCGTTCGACTACTGTTGTTGGTTTATTTACATTCCCTTAAGTTAGCTGCTTGGCAAAAGGCTAATAGAATAAGTGCCAAATTTGAAAAATAAGTACTGGGGTCGCAGTCTTATAACAGAAGCAGGTACAAGATAAAAGATATATATATATATATATATATATATATATATATATGACTGGCTTCTACACAGTTTCCAACTGTCAAATTCACTCACAGGGTATTGATCGACCCAAGGCTATAGTAGAAAATACTTGGCTATGGTATCGGATAGTGGAAACTGATCCCGAAATCAAGAGGCTGTAAAACTAGTTTCTTAATCACAAAGCAAAAATAATTTTTAGATAAGCAATAATTAAATTAGCTTTATTCATTGTAAACATCCATCCCCATCCATTCTGGAGCCAGTAAAATTTTCCTTGGGCTCGAGGCAGAAGCCGCATAGGAGGCTCCTCTGTCAGGGACTCCTCCCCATGTGGTTGATGATATATATTCCGAAATTCTGCCAGTTTCGATACCAAAGTGAGCGTTAACAACACAC
>NC_068993.1:43687582-43688876 GCF_001194135.2 Octopus bimaculoides | reverse complement strand
AAAAAAAAAAAAAAAAAAAAAAAATTCAGCAGCCAGAGCCAATTCTTCGTCGTAGTATAAATCGAACATACAGTACTTAGATACAAACACGCAACCAACCAATCAATCACTTTTGAACACTTGTACGATCAATATCTACAGTTGTAAGCGCCCCTATCTCGCACGCCGCCCTCCAATTCAACTTTCATCTAAATACAGCACAAATACACAAATTGTAGATTTTTGATCATATGAATTTTCTGTCATGCGACACAGATTTGATTAAAGTGAGTAGGGGTAGTGCGTTCGTATTCACTATATAGGAACACACAAACGCATATATATATCTATACACATATATATATCACGTGTATGTATGTATGTACACACACACACATAGATATAAAAATTTATAATACGATTGTGGGGTAGATATAATGTACTTTACTCAAATACACACACACACACCGTGTATGTACAGATACCCCCACATGTTACATAGTACATTCACACACACACATACGATTACGATACACACATAGGTGAATGCGTAGATAAAACAGAAAAGAGGGAGTAACATCATAACAGCCGGAACAAATAGTTTGTTATAAATACGAGCCTCTCACTTTGACAGGGAGGTATAACTGCTTAGACATCTGCTCTTTCAGTAACAGCACACTATTGTCACAAATAGGCTTTGTTTGTTGATCTCTAATATTTTTCATAGCAGAAGACAAATACCATGAATCTCTTACTGCTATTGTCTTTGGTAGGCTTCTGCCTGGCAGATAATGTCTTAAGATACAAACCCTACCATCCTGCACGGAACAACCAGGAAGTTTTTAGAACGTGGGTAAGTCACTCTCACGCCGTTCTCTCTGTCTATTGTTGTCTCTGAATCGACTCATCTATTTTGTTGAAATATTACAATCTTCACTGGCAATCTAGCCATCTGTAACAGGCCACCGGTGCTTTACACCTTTCCTTACTCTTGCTTATAATATCCACTAGAGGGTCACCAATCTTATATATATATATATATATATATAAGGAAGGTACTGAGAAGCAGTCAGACAAGGCTACTTACGTAAATTGTGGCCTTTTCTACTTGACTGCTTCTATCTGCCCCACCTTATTCTATTGTATAGTAGGCTTTAGTTTTTCTGCAGCGCATCGGTGACTAATATGTGTAGTAACGTAAATGGAAAGAAAGGTACCCAAACATCTACATAGTCGCTCGACATGCTAAAAGTAGCAGTCAAGGTTCCCCCAATTCACATAATATTTTTCACAACTGGCAGTCTGAAATACATAA
>NC_068993.1:43685733-43687327 GCF_001194135.2 Octopus bimaculoides | reverse complement strand
ATAACCGTCTATTCGACACTCACCTCTATATTGGAAGGTCAGCGTTAATTTTATACCTTCATCTCGGCTACTGTCGTGATATTTGGACACCCGACGAAGAGTTTACCATCATCTCTGTTTCATTCTTTGAATCCCTATTTCTGTTATATGTAAACAAAAATTCATGATAAAAAATATACGTATATTTTCGTTTACGCATACGACTAGAGTAAAATACTTCAACCTACATACAACATTTGATTAATCAACGTAAGATTTTATTTCATAAGTCAATACAAATAGATTAATGATGGAGGAAAACTTTTTTTCGCCAGGTATCGTTTCGGAGATTCTACTAATGTAAACAGAATATGTATTGGAAATTCACCAGTTTTCATTCATTCAGAACCATGGTACCACATTCAACAATGTATGCCCTTTTCACATTGTGATTCTACAATATTTTTTTCTTCAACACATGCACACGCTTTTATATACTAGTTTTTGAGTAATAGCTATATATATTTTAAATATCGTAAATACAAATAAGATTTCTGTATTAATTTTTTTTTAACTGATATTGAAACTAACTAAAAATAATCGAAACGAAACAGTGAATAATATAATCGCCCTGGGTACAGAATTCCTGGGTGGAAGAGTGGAAGAGAAGGCAGGATGGTTATAACTGGAAATGCTTTTGATTATAGATTAGAAGCAACATAAATATTAGGGAACATACTTCCAGAAAGGACATGATATTGAGGGACACCGCACGAAAGTAACGCATTTCAACTGGTGCTTATGGAGAACCCCAGTCTCTAACCTTACGAAGTCGTGAAGTTAAAAGGGAAGAATCAATAGAAAATATTTCTGTGGTATAGCTTAGCTCCAGGAAACTTAGAAGCTCAATCAGTCTTTCTCAAAGCAGCGGCGCTAGTAATAATTAATGACGTGAGAACTTCTCATGTCATTAATTATTACTAAACATCAAATTCCTCTTTGTTGTTTCGGCAATGTACTTTTGTCTTTCTTTCTTGCCTTTAACCCCACAACGCGGAGTAAAGGCCACTTATAATTGAATTCCATGTCGCATAATTTCTCGCTTCTGTACTTATACTCTGCCACGAATGTCCCCCTTTCTCCAGTTCCTTTTGTGTTGATCTACGTCACGAGTTCTTAGGCCTGCCCCTCTTTCTATATCCATCCGGATTCCACTGCAAAGCACTTTTCGCTACATTTGGTGTGTCTTTTCTAATTGTGCTACTAATCCACTTTCACTTTTTCTTAGATATTTGCTCCCTAATCGAAACATGATTCGTTCTTTGCCATAGCTCCATATTGCTTACGTGTTCGGGCCATCTGATTTTAAGTATACTACGCAAGCACCTTCGACAAAGGATTCCACGAGGTTTGGTGCGTGGAAAGTGTGAAAATATTAGCAAAGAAATGGACAATTACGAATTGAAAATTTTGGGTTTGTGTACTTTTGTCTGGGAAAGAAAAAAATTTTGGCAGAATTCTGGTTTAAGTACCCCATATAACCCCTCATAACTTTATTATTTTTTTGAATTTTCAGAAAAGTTTTGTGAATTTGTTCTACACACGGGATTTTATA
>NC_068993.1:43684179-43685219 GCF_001194135.2 Octopus bimaculoides | reverse complement strand
GTCGGTCACTGCAAATAGTTTTCCTCCTCTCTCTTTACATGTGCCATGCCAGCAGGCGTTTGTGATCATAGATCTCCATGCCAAAGTCTGAAGATTTGTGATTTTTTATGAGGAAAGACACAGCTGTGGTTTCTCGTTGTCTTCTGCTGGTTTATTTCCAATTTACCCTACTTAACCTTCAGACATTGGACTTATTTTAAACTTTAGTTAGTGGAACTGGTTTACGTGAGATCAGGGCATGTTTATACACAGGTAGCCTGTGTAACGAATGTCTAGACTCCCGAGGGCTGGAATGTAGGCATTTGTCATTCAGGATAAGTTTCTGGATATCTTGCTCTTTCCCTCTCACCAGGCTTGAAGTTCCTGTTAGATGTTATGGGCATTGCCTTAAATATGGGACCATTTGTTATTTGATCCATATCTGGTCCCTGATAGGTACTGCCGTTGCGCTGACTGGAGAGAAAATGTATAAACAGTGTTTAGAACTGGTAGTGGGAACTACCTTGAAGCAAGACTAAAGAGAAACGAGTTTCGTCGAAGCTCCAGTATGCAACCTTTGCATTTAAACCCATTGAAGGATAGAGGACCTGAGGGTAGTGGTTACTTCATACTTTGCGAAACTTTTGAACGCTAGAGCTGGGGCATCACGTCAGGTGTAGTTTAATAAGTTCTTTCTTTCTCGCCCTTTCAAAGCCTAGTCAGGCTCATGGGCCCGGTTTCCCGGTTTCTATGGCGAATGTGTTTCCCCCAGCTAGACGGGACGCCAGTCCATCGCAGCGTTACTCAAGAAACAGGAAGAAAGAGAAAGTTGGGGCGAAAGAGTACAACAGGGGTCGCCACCACCTCCTGCCGGAGCCTCGTGGAGCTTTAGGTGTTTTCGTTCAATAAACACTCACAACGCCCGGTCTGGGAATCGAACCGCGAGTCCGCTGCCCTAACCACTGGGCCATTGCGCCTTACCTAATCTAAAATA
Organism: Octopus bimaculoides; assembly: GCF_001194135.2. NCBI lineage: Eukaryota > Metazoa > Mollusca > Cephalopoda > Octopoda > Octopodidae > Octopus > Octopus bimaculoides. The sequence continues at coordinate 43,684,246 of NC_068993.1, read as the reverse complement.
ACAAGCAAAATACTCCCATAACTGAAAAAAGCGGAATGATCTCAACTATAACATCTTAGATCCGGTT
>NC_068993.1:43680187-43683560 GCF_001194135.2 Octopus bimaculoides | reverse complement strand
CTATAAATTACAAATGATACACAAGTATCTGTCAACAATCACGGTAATTGGAGAAGTTGTTTCAATTTTATCTAATTATTCTCGTTGCTTTTAAACCCCATTAAAAGTCTGACCAACCGGATCTAAGATGTTATAGTTGAGATCATTCCGCTTTTTTCAGTTATGGGAGTATTTTGCTTGTTATTTTAGATTAGGTAAGGCGCAATGGCCCAGTGGTTAGGGCAGCAGACATGCGGTCATAGGATAGTAGTTTCGATTCCCAGATCCGGTGTTGTGAGTGTTTAATAAGCAAAAACATCTAAAGTTCCACGAGGCTCCGGCAGGGGGTGGTGGCGAACCCGGCTGTCTTCTTTCATTACAACGTTCTCTCTTTGTTTCTGTTGTACCTATATTTCAAAGGGCCAGCCTTGTCACGCTGAATCTCCCCCAGAACTACGTTAAGAGTACACGTGTCTGTGGAGTGCTCAGCCGCTTGCACGTTAATTTCACGAGCAGGCTGTTCCATTGATCGAATCAACTGGAACCCTCGCCGTCGTAACCGACGGAGTGCCATGATGACTGCATTCAAGTCTGCATTATTCAGTGTTGCTTAGCTTAAAGAAATGTTTTTAAGAGCGTGGGTTTTAGTAACGACTATAGAAAAGTGCTTGAGTAGAAGTGATACTCATGTACGCATTCTCATACACTTTCATGCACTCAAACACATACATAGACTCACACACAGACACGTATACTTCTTTCTCTCTCTCTCTCTCTCTTCCCCCCTCTCTCCTATACATGCACATGCATATGTTACTGGATAGAGGTTTAGTTTTTATTTAGTTGGTTGCTGTGGTAATGAACTTTGCTATTTGTGATTCAGTAAGATAGCCTCAGTGAGGTAGGTCGACTTGCTAGAAATAAGTTTAAAAAAAGCCTACAAATCACTTCCTACCATTTTAGAATATGGCATTCAGGATATACTATACCTGAAAAAGAAAAGACGGAATGGTTATGGTAGGAACACTTTTGATTATAAATATGTTCAATCAGGCTGGGTCTGGAACATGCTCTGAATTCAGATTTCACCAAGGTCAAATTTGCCTTTCCTTCTTTCAAGATCAATCCAGTGTGGTGGATTACAAGAACTGTAAGAATATTGAACACAATACTTTGGGGCTATTTTATTTCTGCTCTTTGTATTCAGAGTTCAAATCTCACCACAGCCTATTTGGGTGATGAGACTAGCCCTTTAGCATTCAGATTACTTATCAAATGTTATATATTCACATTTTATAAAATTAATCCTGTATTATCTTGTAGCTTTGAGATTTCAAAAAAGTGATTATTTATTTTTAGTATGGCATTGCTGGGTAAATGTGAAAAATTGAATCTTACCAGTTTGAACATAAAACAGGTGGAATATTTGAGCCTGGAATGGCTGGTTTAGATGTTAAAGGGTTAATCTGTTGTCCCTTTAATACCATATGATCTGATCCCTAATGGGAAGAAATGTTATATGATATAACTCTCCTTTTAGTTTGAATGTCAGAACTAATGTCCTATCCTTTCCAAATTTAGTCAGTAAACACCTCCCAAGTTGCCAACTTTAAAATAAAATGTCTCTGTGAGTTTGTGTTTGAGTGTGTGAAAATGTAAGAGTATGCGTGTATGTATACATGAGTATCACTTCTATTCAAGCACTCTCCTATTGTCATTACTAAAACTTACACTCTTACGAAGTACACATTAAATAATGAAGTCTTGAATACAGTACATCTGAAAGAAAGGTAGGATGGTCAAGGCTGGGGCATCTCTGACCATAGTTCTACTTAATCAGGCTGACCCAAAACGTAATCTTTCATTGCTTAGGAATAAATGAGTTTCCTAACTAGTACAATTCCTTACCTCAATGCAATTGTCTTAACAGAAGTATATTCTGTCTAAAAGGTAAAAAAAAGTGTTGTATACTGTGCATGGTTTCTAGCAATAATAATGATACAAAGTGTTGTATAGGCTTTATCAAGAACTCGTTTAGATCTAAATATACCCAGCTTGCACACATATTTAGATGTAAAAATAAAAGGACCTCAACAGCACTATTGAAATACATCTGAAATTTAAAAGATAAAGATATCTCCAATTACAAAATTGACTTGTGAGTAATTGAGTCCACTCCTGCTTATATCAAGGGCCACAAGTACTCCTTTGTACACCCAAAAAGTTCAACATTCTAACACAACTTCTGAACCTATTAAATTATACATTAGAGTTAATTTCTCACCAAAGGAAATATATATATATATATATATATATATATATATACACACACACACACACATATATATATATAAATATATATATATATATATATATATATATATATATATATATATTTTTTACGTAAAATACACCATTTCGAGCGTGGCCGTCGCCAGTACCGCCTGACTGGCCCTCGTGCCGGTGGCACGTAAAACACCCACTACACTCTTGGAGTGGTTGGCATTAGGAAGGGCATCCAGCTGTAGAAACTCTGCCAAATCAGATTGGAGCCTGGTGTCGCCTCATGGTCCACCAGTCCTCAGTCAAATCGTCCAACCCATGCTAGCATGGTAGGCGGACGTTAAACGATGATGATGATGATGATGCTATACCCAATGACTGGTGTAGCAACATTATAATCAGCTGTTACAAAAGTAAAGGAGATGCCTGAGAAGTAATTACAGAGGTGTCAAATTGTTGGACGAAGACATGAAAGTTATTCAGAGAGTTAAATTACAGTTAAGGAAGAGGATTAGATTAGATGAGATTCAATTTGGCTCTGGCCAGGGAGAATTACTGCTGATGCCATCATTATAGAAAGATAATTGCAAAGAACTATTTAGCAAAATGTAAGCCATTGTACTTCATATTCATCTGGCGGGAGAAAGCCTTCAATAGAGTCCCTTTCTCTGTGATCTGGTGGTCTCTGAGGAAGTTCAGGGTTGTAGAAAGGTTTGTGAAGGCCATACAAACCATGTACAAGGATGCTGTCAGTAAAGTGAGAGTTAGCCATGAGTACAGGGAGGGATTTAGATTTTAATTAAAAGTTCACCAGGATTTCGTTCTCAGTCTCTTCCTATTCATCATAGTCCTCTTGGTCACAACAGAGGAATTTAAGACTGGATGCCCTTGGGAATGATTATTTGCTGATGACCTCATTCTCACAACGGAATCTGTTGTAGAATTAGAAAAATTTTAAATAGGCGCAGGTGTGGTAAGTAGCTTGCTTACCAACCACATGGTTCCGGGTTCATTCCCACTGCGTGGCACCTTGGGCAAGTGTCTTCTACTTTAACCTCGGGCCGACCAAAGCCTTGTGATTGGATTTGGTAGACGGAAACTCAAAGAAGCC
>NC_068993.1:43669389-43679676 GCF_001194135.2 Octopus bimaculoides | reverse complement strand
TATGGATATACAAGGAGTGCATTGGAATGACAAGGTTAGCAGAAAAAAATCCTTTGTTTATGACAGATCTGTAGGTGCAATAAATACTAAGGAGATATGAAAAATAGATTTTCTACACTGATCAAGAAGATCCTTTGCGATAGTAGATAATTTTTGTTATCTAGGAGGACTAATTGTCAGTGGAAGAGGTGTTGACAGTATAGTTGCTAGAATAAGAAAAGGATGGAGAAAGTTCAGAAAGCTATTACCTCTGTCGGCAACGAAAGGTCTCTCTCTCTCTCAGAGTAAAGGGTAGATTGTATAATGTTTGCATACAAACAGCAGTGCTATGTGAAAGTGAGACATGGGCCTAGAATTCGGAGGACATGTAAAGACTAAGGAAGAATGAAGCTTGTATTGATCCATTGGATATGCGATGTCTGTGTGCATGTATGATAAAGTGCGAGTGTGTTGAGAGAAAAATTAAACACAAGAGAAATCAGGTGTAGTGTGCAAGAGAGAAGGTTGCACTGGTTTGGCCTCGTGTTGTGCATGGATGAGGACAGTTGTTTAAAGTGCTGGTCACTTGAAGTGGATGGAACTGGTGACAGAGTGAGACATTGGATGAAGTAGTGAAGGCTGATCTCAACATGTTGAACCTCATAGAGGAAATGATAAAGGACTGAAATGATCAGCAATTTCCTGTGCTCAAAAAGTCTCATCCACATGGAGAAAATGAGGTCCTAAGAGCATTTTGTTTATGCCCATACATGCTAGGCCTTGCTCCTACACCCAAGCTTCCCCTTCAAGCATTCCTCTACATCTCATCCTCTTAATACTCATCGCTCCATCACTTCTAATTTGAGAACTGAATCGGCACATATTTCACCTCTCATCTTTTTTTTTTTTTTGAGCTACATCAGTTCTTTGCTTCCCCACCACTTAAAACCACTTTCTATTAATATCCATCCCTCATTCTCATCATCATCCCTTCCCACACAATTTTCCACTTATCACCATCTTTCAGTTAGCCTTCCCTCTCCCCTGAGCTACAACTGAGACCTGTCATACCTCATCTGCAACAAAATCCCATATCCACTCCACTCCCACTCATAGCCTCCCTTATGTACCTCTGATCTCTATCTCTGCCACTGTACATCATTCCCCTACTTTCTCATCTATCCTTCTTCCTGAACCACTTCTATTTCTACCACTTTGCTTAACCTCCTCCCCTTCTCTCCTCCCTTATTCATCATTCCCTATATTCACCTCTACTTACATCTCTAACCATCTGTAATCCTTCTCTGACACTCTTATGACATTACCTCCTCTTCTTCACCTCACCCCTGATCCACTGCCTATATTCTTTTATATTTACCTTCTTGTATCTTGAGATGCTCTAACATCTCTTCATCACTATCTCTATTGTCTTTCCAGTTATTTTCACCCATTCTTATATAATGTGGGGTAGCCATGTATCATTTCTATAACAAGACACTGGTGCTTTTAACTCCATCATACTTTGGCCTATCTACATTTGGTATAAACCCACTCCTCCCTCTCTCAAACACCTCCCACTTAGTCAAGGGGACTTTTTCCCTTTTCTTTTTTTTTTCCTGTCCTGCATGTTATTTGGTGACTTCAGTGGTGTTGGTAGCATAAAAAAGAGCAGCCAGTACACTCTGTAGTGTGGTTAGTGATAAGAAGGGCATTAAGCTGTAGAAACTATACCAAAGCTAACATTGGACCCACTGCTGTCCAGCAGCTTGTTGGATCCTGTCAAATTGTCCAACTCATGCCCGCATGGAAAATGAACATTAAATGATGATGATATTGTGAAGATCAAGTTTCCCCATATCACTTACTCCACTCTATCAATATAGTCACTCTGACAGTATAATTTGTATATTTAATTGGCATGATACACACATACACACTCATGTTTTTAGTTCTGATTACCTGTTAGTATCACCAAATCTATAAATACCTGTATGTTGTATAAGGTTATTATTTTAATGCAATCTGAAAAATAATCCCTGGAAAATTTACTAATGGGGAGATGCAATACTAAAAGCAAAATGAATGATATATACACTCGCACTTTTTGTTTGTTTATTTCCTCAGATCATGAAGGCGGGAAACTTAGACTTGAAAAGCTTTAAATGGTCAGATTGTGGTAACAGCTCATCAACTTTGAAAGTTAAGGAACTGACTGTGGGACCTGATCCACTGGTTTTGCCTGGTACTGTCACTATTGGCTTCGAACTTGATGTAGCAGAAGACTTTGATGATGGCCTTTCGGTAAGGATAATGTTTCATATTTTTTTGTGTGCATTCAGTGCTGATTGGATTGACCCTTCATCAACTTTTTTCCAAACCCTGCTGCATTTCACATGGAGTTTTTGGTCTTCCAAAGTCATCTTGGTGTATAAGTTAATCCATCTTTTATTTTTGGCTATAAATTATGGTCTAAAAAAAATTCGAACTGTATGCAGGAAAATGCAGTAAACTGTGGTACCTTGTGCAAGTGTCTTCCACTGTATCCTTGGGTTAACCAAATCTTTGTGAATGGATTTGGGAGATGAAAACTGAAAGAAGTCTATCATAAACACACACAGTCATAAATGACAGAAACAGTTTGATGAAATTTTATTTAACAATAAGTAAATTCTAATATCAAGACAAATTCTTTCATAACTTAAAAACGTAAATAATTTAAAAGAAATCATTATTATATTTGATAATAAATAAATTACTTACATGTCTAAATTAATGCAAAATGCAAAAAAATCCTTCAAAATAATGCAGTCTTTATTATTTTCTCTTGTATTCTATATGTTTTGTAGAATGATACATTAAAAAACTTTTTTATATATATATGTATATATATACACATACATACGTGTGTGTGTGTATCTTTGTCTCTCTTTGAGTTGACTTCACATGACTGTTGTAAATGAATGTTATTAATTTCCAATATTCCATGAAAACATGTCTGGCCTGGAGAAACATTACATCGTTTAGAAACAAGAGAGGCATCTGGCTGTAGAAAATCTGCTTCAGTGAATTTCATCTGTTGCATACAAGCATGGAAAAATGAATGATTATGATGGTATTATATTCATATCCAGGGTAGGCAGTTGTTGATGTTTATGTAGTAAAACACACAAAAAAATAAGCAAACCACAGGCAAGTGACTGAGTTGTAAGCAGACATACTTTTGCCTTCGGAGCGTGTAAAGAAAACGTTGTAGGAATGTACACAACACATGTACTACAGCAGTCCTATGTGTAGCTTTAATACTGAGATTAAAAGGCAGAGGCGAATTATCCCTACCTAATCTACAAGAAAATAAAATATTTTGTATTTTATGCATAGTAATCAGAGTAACCTTCATAATTTGATTAAATTAGGTGCATATTTTGCCATAAAAGGAAAATGTTACTATCGATCCATTTTATTCAGGATAGGTACTCCCTACTTTGCCACCTACCCTGGTATGTATATATAATAGGTAAAAGTACATCAAAAGGCAAATAGTAAGAGTACAAACAATTAATGCTCAGACCAGATCACCTAAAATCCAAGGAAGGAAGATGGAATCCAGGCATTCAAGAGTTGGTTGACTCTTGTATAACTATTTTACTAATGCTTTGATACCATTAACCATTATCTGTCCATCTTCTATCTTATGTATGTGTATATCATCATCATTGTCATCATTTAACATCCGTTTTCCATGCTGGCATGGGTTAAACAGTTTGACTGGAACTGGTAAGCTGGTCTGATTTGGCTTGGCTTCTATGGCTAGTTGCCTTTCCTAATGCCAACCACACCAAGAGTGTAATGGGTGCTATATATATATATATATATATATATATATATATGAGATTTCATACAACTTCCATTTACCAAATTCCTTCACAAAGAATTGGTTGGTCCAGGGGATATTGTGGAAGGCACTTACCCAAAGTGTGCTGTGCAGTGGGACTGAACCCCAAATCTATGTAGTTGAGAATCAAGCTTCTTGCCCACACAGCCATATCATGTGACATTATTTTGTATTTCAAGTAATCTGTAGGATTTTGTTTTTTTCTCTTTTTTTTATCTTGTACTATTTTTATTTTCTTTATTTATTTATTTCTTTTTTTTCTGTGTCATTGTTGTTCAGGGTTCTGTGGAAATATACAAAAAGGTTGAATCAACTTTTATTAGAATTCCTTGCATTGGAAACATTGGCTCCTGCGAGTACAAAGATGTATGTGGCTTAATGGCACAAATACCACAGTGTCCGCAACCATTTATTGACAACAAGATACCCTGCAAATGTCCATTTAAAAAGGTTGGTTTATTGTTATTGCTATCATTTATAATAGTGGTTCTCATCAGTTTTTTGCCGATGGACCCCTTCAGTTCCTGTTTTACTCTACTGGACCCCACCACAACCATATAATGTTCTTGTCCATTTTTTGCCTATGGACCCCTTCAACACCTATTTTACTGCATCTCCATAGCCATTCAATGTAGATAAAAACATTCTTATTATATTTTTATAATTACATAGTTATTAGGAATTGTAAGAAAAATTGTTTAAATATTTTGTGTATTGTAGAAGTCTAAACCAATTTATTGCACAGACATTTTAACAACAAAACCTGAAGCAAACTGACACTATTTGTCAAGTGTTGGGCAGGACAAACAACACAACACGAAGACACGCATACATGCATACATATAGACAACAGATTTTGTCTACCAAATTCTCTCACAAGGCATTGGTTGGCTCAGAGCTGTAGTAGAAGACACTTGCTCAAGGTGCCACAAAGTGAGTGGAGCTGAACCCAAAACCACACAGTTGCAAAGCGATCTTCTTACCCATACAGCCATGCCTATGATCAGACTTGGATTAAGAGAGATTTTGGTCATCATGAAGATTTTCTTGCTGATTTAAGGAATGTAAACATAAGAATCAGTTTTTGAGGCTGAGTATCCAATAGGCAGCCAATTGGCAGAGCTTGCTATGCTTTAATCATTCCGGCTCTCTTCACTCTGAGTTCAAATCTGCTGAGGCCAGGCGAATTTGCCTTTCATTTCTTTGAGGTCAATTGATAAAGAACTAGGCCACTACTTGAGTCAATTCTTCTATTTCTCTTGCTTTTTCTGTGTTTATCTTTCTCTGTTATGGAAGAAATCAGCTGTACTCAGACCTGGAGAGCAGTAGGCCTTATGTAGGGCTAAAACATGCATGAGGTATTCCCTACAACTTCATTAATGAAATGCAGGTCCTAGACATCTGGAAGCATTCTAGTTATGCAGTCAGTGTGACTAGATATTCATTGTAAATGAATCAGTATTTTACAGATGCTTCTACTCTTAATGTATCTCTGGCAGAATTGACATAATACAGTGTGTGTGTGTGAGAGAGAGAAAAGGCTTGTCTGTAACTTAGAGATACAGTTTATCCAACAGGTTTATAGGTGTTGCACTGTGGGATTGAACTGGGGCCTCATGATTGCAAAGTAGATTTAACTATTTGGCCAGGTACTCCCCATTCTCATACATATACACATACATACACACTCACAGACATACAACAACCACATTCTATAACCTTCCATTTTCTTTTTTTTACAGAATTCCTACAAGATGCCATCTTCTAACATTGATATTCCAGGAGATCCTATCCCAAGCGGAGATTACAAAGCCACAGTTCACTTGAAACACAATGATGCATTTGCTGGCTGTTTGCAAGTTTCTTTGACCCTTACTTAGGTAATTCCAAGGACTTTCCTCTTTTTATTTTGTTGAAATGTATGCTTGTATGAATGCACCCATACTGCACTGCCCCCACCAATAAATTGGTGCTTCATTCTGTTGGCATCACTGGGTATCACTGTCCATACAGGAGGTGTCATTTGTTTCTAATCTTCCATGGAAACATGTCCAGTCATAGGAAAAATATTGCCTTGCTTGAAAACAGGTTAGGGTTGGTCACAGCAAGAGCATCTGACTAGAAAATCTGCTTCAATGAATTCCATCTGATTAGTGCAAACATGGAAAAGTAGATATTAAAACAATGATGATGATAAGATGAAACTGATCAAAATATAAGGTACATTTGTTGAAAATATACATTCTTAACCTTTTAGTATTTAAACTGGCCATATCTGGCCCAAATATTCTACCTGTTCTATGTTCAAACTGGCTGAGTTTGGTCTACCTGCCAAGCCAAGCGAAATTGTAGTCGTGGCCAATGCTGGCATTGCATAACTGCCACCCGTGTCAGTGGCATGTGAAAAGCACCCATTACACTCTTGGAGTGGTTGACGTTAGGAAGGGCATCCATCTGTAGAAACCATGCCACATCAGACCAGAGTCCAGTGCAGCTTGCCAGCTCTGGTCAAATTGTCCAACCCATGCCAGCATGGACAATGGACGTTAAATGATGATGATGACATCATCAAAATCTGAAAGCTATGAAAGCAATGTGAATAAATAAGCATTACATTTGACAGAATAATTTGAATGCCAAAGGGTTAAGATGAGAATAATTGTGTGAATAATTATGATTATATATTAGAAAGTTAAAGAAGTGATTTTAAATTCTCAATCGCAGAATAATGCTAATAATATAGCCTGAACAGGATAAACTACCCCTATTTTGCAGAGAAAAGTGTAGGTGACTAGCTGTGGACACGAACTCACATCCCCGTCATTACATGTCACGATGCTTTGACCGATTAAGCTAAACTACCCACTACAAATTCTTTTGCAAATTCAGATATATAAATCTCGCTTAATGAGACGCTCTCATATGTTAAATTCAAATTACGACAAACGTAAATAAACAAACGAAGTTTGCTTTTAGAAGCGTTGAGATGTCTTTTAGAAAGTTAAAGAAGTGATTTTAAAATTCTCAATCGCAGAATAATGCTAATAATATAGCCTGAACAGGATAAACTACCCGAATTTTGCAGAGAAAAGTGTAGGTGGCTAGCTGTGGACACCTACACTTTTCTCTGCAAAATAGGGGGAGTTTATCCAGTTCAGGCTATATTATTAGCATTATTCTGCGATTGAGAATTTAAAATCACTTCTTTAACTTTCTAAAAGCAAACTTCGTTTGTTTATTTATGTTTGTCGTAATTTGAATTTATAATTATATATATTTTTTATTTCTATAGGTTGGTTGTTGCCAGTTACACAGCATTCCAAACTTGCACTGTGCTTATATACAGATATTCCTTTGGAAGAGAAGCTTACATATTTATACTTTTATAAATAAAATTGCAATTTCTCATACAAAAAAATGTTCTCTTCTCAGATTCTTCAGTCTTTCTCTCTCTCCTTCCCCCTCTTTTATGCACACAATGTTTCCTTTCGTTTTATTATCATAACTTTGCTCACTGGGCCGGCATGCTGGATAAAGGGTTAAATTACTGGACCACTGAGCAGACAGTTACTAGGTCAAATTTTACTACAATAGCCACTGATAAGTACAACACAGGTAATTGGCATAATTTAAATTTAAAAAAAAACAAAAAAACTAAGGGAGATAACTCCGAGTAGTCAGTGACCTGTATTTGAACAACAGACGAATACAGGTGTATCAAATACCATACAACAAAAATTCTTGTTTTATTAAAATTATTTCTGCCTCTAGAAGATCATAATTACTGAATGACAATTAAGACAAGCTCCTTATGAGGAAAGAGAGATAATTTCAAGATTCAAATAATCTCCAAAGCTGACATACCGTTAAGGAAAAGGACAGGTTAATTGTCTGGAGATGAGAGAACAACTGTGAACGTGTTTCTGTCTCAATCATTATCATTAGCACAGCAGTTGTCTGATCTTATCTCCAGTAGCCAACAATGAGAAGAATACAGTTATGGCATACAACATAGATAAATCTAAATGTTTCGATTACTCAGAGTACAGAGTTCTTACTCTCTCCCATCTAGATCTGGGTTATTTCTTCCAAACTTTATATGAATATAGTTTTTTCCCTTTGTAGGTAGATTACCACTGTAGAATAGATATATTGCTCTCATGTTCATTTGTGTGGGTGGGGTGGGGTGTTGGTTTTATTTGCAAAACTTAAGGAGTAATGTTCAGTCTTAGCTTAGATTGTCATCATTTTCATACAGAACCAGTCCTCTCATTTCTAGTGTTGGAGAGTTTTGTATGCATAATTTTTCATATTTTTTGTGCAATAAATTGAAATACAGTTCTATATTTAAGAGATGAGGAATTATTTACATTATTTACATTTGACGGATATTCGTCCTCATCTTGTTTGTTGTTAACACAACGTTTTGGCTGATATACCCTCCAGCCTTCGTCAGGTGTCTTGGGGAAATTTCGAACCTGGGTTCTCATTCCTATCGATGTTACTATTATTATTATTATTATTCAGATCGCTGCCGTGAATCGAACTCGGAACCTTGGGGTTAGTAGCCCGCGCTCTTAACCACTACGCCATATGAGGACGAATATCCGTCAAATGTAAATAATGTAAATAAATTGAAAGTACGCATTTTCTGTTTATTATCCTTGCGCTGAATAATACTGAATATTATTCCTTGAGCTGAATAATACTTAATGGACTTTCAGAATTGCTGTCCACATAAGTTGGAATTACTCCATTTTGGGGCCAGGATTTTTCTTATCTCTTTTACTCTTTTACTTGTTTCAGTCATATGACTGCGGCCATGCTGGAGCACCGCCTTTAGTCGAGAAAATCGACCTCAGGACTTATTCTTTGTAAGCCTAGTCCTTATTCTATCGGTCTCTTTTTGACGAACCGCTAAGTTACGGGGACGTAAACACACCAGCATCAGTTGTCAAGCGATGGTGGGGGGACAAACACAGACACACACATACATATATATATATATATACATATATACGACGGGCTTCTTTCAGTTTCTGTCTACCAAATCCACTCACAAGGCTTTAGTCAGTCCGAGGCTATAGTAGAAAACACTTGCCCAAGGTGCCACGCAGTGGGACTGAACCCGGGACCATGTGGTTGGTAAGCAAGCTACTTACCACACAGCCACTCCTGCGCCTATCTCTTCATTTTTTTTTTTGTCCATCAGAATGGTTAATATTGTTTAACTTCAGGTCGGCCTCGACCAAGCAAACCTTAAATCAAAGTCATTCCAGCTGTGACCATCTTGAGTGGCTTTAGCAGTTTTGAAACCTTGACTGAAAACAAAGAGAAGCAGGTATTGAAAATGCTAATTTTTTTCTTACTTGGCACTCCATTATCAAATATCTGAAAAGAGGTCAAATTTAGATTTCAAAAATGATTAAAGTTGTAGAGGAAGAATGGAATACTTTGGCGGCACATATGGGGAACCCTATGGCACACTTACGAGGGTGGCACACATGGGGAGCCCTATGGCACACTTTCATGTTAGTTCAAATAACATTGAAAGGAAATGAATGAATTTATCTGACAAACCAATAATTATGCTATAAGAATAATTGTTCCAGCAATAAATACAATGCAACATTATACAAATATCCTACTGACACTTCTATAGAAAGGTGGTGGTAAAAGAAGGCAAAAAATTCTTAGTTTGAGGTTTTGGTTTGGCTGAGAAGATCCTGAGTTGGGTGCTGTTGTTTTATGGATCACCAGGATCTATTTTTACCAACCTAATAAATATTTTTCCTGCCCCAAGATCCAGTATTTGTTGTGGTGTGGTATCATGGTGTGGCTCAATAACTCTGAGAGTCATTCCAGTTGAGCACAAGCTTCTGCTTGTGCCTCCCTTACTGGGTAGGTTAAAGGATAGATGCCAGACTACTGTGGACAACTTCTACCAAGGGGTGAAAATGGGTTTGATTTGGGTTAACACCTGTACTTGGAAAAAGAAAAGTTGCAGAAGCATCTATGGTGATCCAAGACCTGAGATATGACAGCCCAGAGTTAAAAACGGTGGAGAAAAATCATTGATGGCCTCTGCTCCATGGAGTTCAAAGGGCTTAAATAAGCAAATAAATATCAGGTCATCCCATAAGTTCTGTCCGAATTTTGAATAAAGAAAGCAAGTGATCAAATGTTATATTTAATTGAAATTTAATCATCTATATACTTTCCCTGATTATCTATGACTTCCTTCCATCTATTTACAAGCTTTTTAATCCCATCAATGTAAAACTCTTTTGGTTTCAAAGTGAAGAACTCTGAAATGTCAGTTTCGACCTCCTCCTGGCTTGCGAAAGTTATGTCCCCGCCAATGATTCTGTAAACTAAAAAAACAAATGGTAGTCTAAAGGAGCAAGGTCGGGAGA
>NC_068993.1:43665196-43666953 GCF_001194135.2 Octopus bimaculoides | reverse complement strand
CATACGGCAGGCTCTCTTTCTCCCATTCATTCTCTTTATTAAGCAATCTATCGTAGTGGCATCTCCAGACCTCTTTCTTTGCATCCTCATTTAATGCAAGCGTACCATCGTCCATGCGAACACATTTCTCTCCTACAACATCACTATTCTCTCTCCTACACTGTCTTGCAACACGAAATACCTCGAGTCTTTGGTCCTCACGGCGCAGAACATTGGCAAATCTTTCCTTATCTGCTTCCCCTCTGGCTAAATAAACCTGTCGCCTAGCCTCCCTTCTGGCACAATATGTATATATGTATATACATGCATATGTATATATATATGTATATATTCTGAGAAGTTATAAAGCTCTCTCCTTTTTCGCTAGCAATATAATATCCCTGTTGATTTTAATCTAAAAATATCAAACATCAGCTCACTTTAAAACATTTTTAAAACTAAGGGAGATAACTATTTTCAAACCATAATTATGTCCCTTCCTTCTCCAGTTAACTTTTATTTGACGCTTTCTTCTTTGTAGAATTCGTCTCTCTGGGATGTTATTTGGTATTTCAAGTAAAAAATAAATGCTGTTAAACTTTTATTATCTGAGTGAAACAATTATTTAATCTCTAACTAGCAACAACAAACAATTTTTTTGTTTTAGATTGGCTATCTTATTTTTAAGAGGTACTGGTCCATAGTAAGATATCTCGTTTTGATTTCTGAATTTATATTCAATTTTGAGTATCAGATCATGATTTCCACCTCCTACAAGTGTTGTTGAGTAAAGCTGGAACAGACAACTATTTTATGTAGGACTGGAGAGGGGAAGTCGTGTCCGAAGTCGCTCAAGAAAGTTATATAAAAACGTCAAGTCCAACCGGAAGTAGGCTGAGCATAAACCCCACGATCTTGAGCGTACTGCAGTTGATTGAAACTATGCTCCAAAGCAGCAAACAACATCTAAACCAAATGGTATATGCAACGCCTCAGTGCAAGCCAACTGAGTCACAGAAAGGCGTCCGCTCCTATCCCCAAAGCAGTGTTCCTTGATTGACCTGCAACCGTATCTTTCCGCCTGACTTCAACCTAAGAAGTCACATGAGCGTCCATAGATGTTGAACATGCAATACAATCCTCTTTTTTGGACTCGAGAAACAACCGTTATACCTGGAGGTTTGGTGTGTTTGAGAAGACATATCAAGCTAAGTGAAATCGCAGTTGTTCATACATACAGGCATGTTCACTGCATCCCTCTTCAACTGAGTGATCCTAATCTTGTGGGCGCTGGTACCACGTAAAAAAACAACTGCACCAGTACCACATAAAAACTACCTGTGTCAGTGCCAATTAAAAAGAACCCAGTACTCACTATAAAGTGGCTGGCATTAGGAAGGGCATCTAGCCATAGAAACCATGCCAAAATAGACATGGAACCCAGGTAGCTCTACAGCTGCCCAGCTCCTGTCAAACATGCCAGCATGGAAAACGAATTTTAAATGATGATTATTTATATATATATATATATATATATCAGTGGCGTGCGGTGACTTCCGGGGTTGGGCATACAATGAATTTCTCCACTCCACCCCTGGCAATTTTTCAGTAAAAGAATTATAGTATTCCTACGATTTACATATGGGAGATTCTGAATATGCAATCACCCCTGTATGACCTAGAATAAGCAGGGAATAAAAAATGGCTCTGTAGAGATGAGCCTGAAATAAGTGTATTGTTTGTATTTTTCTCTCTCTTCGAAACGTCAGTACTTTCCC
>NC_068993.1:43656951-43664535 GCF_001194135.2 Octopus bimaculoides | reverse complement strand
CCTTACGTTATAACAAACACTAACCAAAACTTGCAATATATGCCCTTTAATATATTAAGTTTTTTTTTATGTTCTAAAATGTTATTTACCTCATTTATAAATTAATTCAATTCTTTGATCTTTCTGGGAAAATATATCTATCATATTTTCATAGAAATCTTCTCTTTTCATCAATTGTAATAAATCTTTTTCAATTGATGTTAATGCTAACCCAGACAGTCTTCTTTCTCCTGTCGCATTTCTTTGGTATGTTTTGATTCTACTTAATGCAGAAAAGGATCGCTCTACAGAAGCAGTGGTAGACGGAATTGTCAAAATCAACTTGCACAGATTGAAGAGTTCTGGCATAGCTTCAACAAGGTCACTGCTGTAAATGTAACTCATTAAATGACTTACACTTCGCTTTTTAAAATCTTTCATTGAATACATCACATTGAGCTCACTTTGTAATCGTATTACATCAAATAATCTGCCATAAGTCATTTTTAAAGAATCTTCACAGGAAATTGTTTGCAATACTCATCTACTTTGTTGAAATTCAAAAGTTCCATGAATTTAAATTCTTCTAAGGATGAATATCGTGCTTTTATTTTGGTCAACTATTGTACTGATAATTTTGTTATAAAGCAGTCTATAATGTCGTTGGGGCTCAATAGATATATTTTTGGATCTCTGAATTCCGATTCCTGCATCTACTCCATATTTTTTCCCTAACATATCATAAAAGATTGAAAAATTATCAAGTTTTGAAAAAAGCTACTTTTATATAAGAACACACGTAAATTGTCTGAGTAAATTTTAAGTCAATTTCAACAAAACAGAAAAAATAACGTTAGTAAAATTAATTTAAGATTAATTAGCTACTTCTGAAATAAGAAATATAATATAGATAATTTTTTTTTTTCAGAACACTCCAAAAATATAATAGTGCAAACAGATGCTTAGGATAAAAAAAAAAATTCAAACTTACCGCCAGGTTGTTCTGACATTTCAGATGGCTAACTCAGGAATTATGGGATTGTGCTGGTTTGGGTCAGAAAGTGGAACGAGGTTAGCAACAATTCTACACTAACAGAGAGAGAGAGGGGAGGGGGTGTCACGTGGTCTTCTCAAAGCAGACGAACGAGTCAGTGAGAGAGGGGGAAGGGGAGGCAGAATACATTAGAAAACACATGGACGGAGTTTCTTTGAAACAAAAGTAACTATTTTATGTAATTTTCCGATGATATGGATAAAAAATCACAGAGCATGCAGCGCATACCTCTGACAGAATCATCCCGAACAAAAATATGAGTCAATTTGTCAATGTCCGGTGGGACATGAGAGGAAATAGACTGGTCACACGGATGCATGGGTGGAAGAGTCGAGAAATACGAGCGAAGTCTGGTGACATATGACGTTGGTCCAGGATGCGATGAATTGTCTGGAGCCAACATTGTACCAGGGAGTGCCAGGATGGTACCGTAAACGAGTTCAGCAGAGGAGAAACCTAAGCCTGTTTTAACAGCAGTGCGACAACTAAGAAGAACGATAGGCAGGAATTCTGTCCAAGACTGAGGATCAGGAGTGGCCTTCAGTTGCCTGTGAAAATATTCGACCATCCTGTTGGAAGCTGGATGGTAGCTGGTCGTACGAATACGATGAACACCTAGGATTCGTGATAATTCACGAAATAAGGAGGCTTCGAACTGGCGTCCACGATCAGTGGTTATTTTAGCTGGGACACCAAAGTGAGCAATCTAGTTAGAAACGAAAGCCCGAGCAACTGACTCAGCAGAAATGTCCACTATTGGAATGGCTTCAGGCCAACGAGAGAAACGATTGACGCATGTCAATATGTAAAAGAAACCGCGACTGACAGTAAATCAAAATTCCATAAATACTATCTGTAATTCTGTATTGACTCAAATGCAAAAATGTGTTGCTCAAGGACTTGAGTTTGAACAATTTTCATGATGTTTCATATTTAGATGCTTTTATTAAATTCATTCAGTTGTTAAAGATTTGATGATGTCATTTGTATATTTTTAGAATGACATTGTAGGGCAAGTATGAACGGCCAGATCTTACTAGTTTGAACATAAAACAAGTAGAATATTTAGGCCTGATTCAGCTGGTTGAAATGCGAAAGGGTTAAACAATGATAATGATATATATATAATGTATGTGTGTGTGTAATAAGTATGTGATGTTTCCTGCAGTCCATTAGGTATTTTGGGTTTTTACACATCAGACACCCTCACCCAGCTAACCCAGCCAGAGTTGACCAAGCTCCAATTTATGTCCAGTTAGTGCTACCCACTTCTAGGGCTTGCACCTCCTGATCTATAGCTACCTCTTTGAGATCCCTTGCGATGCCAAACAGGTTGTAAACTCTGCATGGGAATATATCTGAATAATTCATTTCAAAATAGAGGAAAACTGTAAGATTTTTAATGTGAACTTGTGTGCTGAAACAGTTTTGTTGTATCTGGGACAGTCAGTATGCCAATAATAAACGCATGCACTGCTGAAGAAGCGAGAGAATTATTCATGAAGTCAATAAGAGCAATGAAAGGACTCTGATGAATCTAGCTGCTTGATTGATCGACTGAATGAATAATCAAACAATCAATTAGTTAATTAGTTTACTAGATGACTAATAATAATAAAAGAAGTGACATAGAACTAGTGTGTGCTTACTGTTGGCATAAGGACTTTCTTGAGATAAAACAAAATGGTTACATAAAACTTTGAGTAACTGAAATGAGGCATCTCTCTAAACCAGAATCTAATGTATATATGGCTCATGGTTTCCAATTATTTACCTCAAATTCGGTATTAATGTGTAAGAGTAAAATAAATGGACTCAGCTCTTCAACTATAACTCATTCTTTCTCTCTGATAACTATTTTAATTATTTCTAAATATATTATAAGTTTGTGGAGTTGTATGACCTAGTGGTTGGGGTGTTGGCTCATGAGCATAAGATTGTGGTTTCAATTCCTGGACTGGGTGATATATTGTGTGCTTGAGCAAAACACTTCTTTCGTGTTATTTCAGTCCATTCAGCTGATAAGGATGAGTAATCCTTCAACTGGCCAATGTCCCATCCAGGGAGGAATATATATGCCAGAGAAACTTGAAAACTGATCCTATGCTCCTTATAGAGCAATGTGGACAAACCATATATATCTATATCAAGTACACACAAATAGAAGTTTTAAAACTATCTTTTTACTACTGGCAAACAATTTTAGGAATAAAATGAATTTCAAACAAGAGAATCTTTTAATAGTCAATTATATGGTCCTGCCAGAATTGCTAGATATTTTCCTCACAGTATACAAATCAATTCTTTTATGAAGTTTATTAGCCAGCCAAACTGATAACATTAAAAAAAGACACCAAAACTCTAAATCTTGTTTTGTTTAATGTCAGTTCTTTTTCCATGTCGGTATGCTTTGATGGGAGGAGGCTGAGGTAAGATTTTATGGCAAGACACACTTCCTGCCACCAACCATGACTAGTTTTGCAAGTAAGGGATTTTACTGTAATTGCAGAGGAATTTGAATGTACAGAGATTGCAGATCATTTGTTGACTAAAAATGTCACTGGTTGCAGTTCAGACATAAACTGTGATGTCATTGCCCATAACCATAGCTCAACATTCACACACATACATACAAACACACACATATATATATATACTTATACATACAAGGGGGTGCTGAAAAGTTCCTGGCTTTGGGTAAAAGCAAATACAGGAGGATCAGTTAATTATGATTTTATTCAAGATATTTCCTTCTCAGATTCACACACTTACTGCAGCAATTCTTCAGTTTTTCTAAGTCCTGTAAAAGAACTTGGATGGGCCTTCAACTGAGCCTTTTGTGATACCCTCAAAGTCAGGAACTTTTCAGTACCCCTTCATATATAGATACACACATATACTTCCATCAGTTTCTGTTTACAAAATCCTCTTGCAGAGATATACTTCCATCAGTTTCTGTTTACAAAATCCTCTTGCAGAGAAATGGTCGGTCAAGTCAAAGGCTATAGTGGCAGCCATTTGCTGAGTGTGCCACTCAGTGAGACTGAACTCAGATCCACATAGTTAAAAATCAAACTTCTTAACTACATTACTATGTCTGCTTTTGACAATAAATAATATATTCTATTACACTAAATATTATCTTCATGAAATTTTTTTTCCTTCACAATTCAAAGCCAAATGAAAATTGATGTGTTTAGAAAAGTAGTAACCAAACAGCTTCAATTATTTGCACAATTCAATTAAAATTACTTGTTATAACTGAAATTCTTTTGTTTGGAAATGGTATAGATGACATCCATAATTTGTGGCATCAGAATATTTGACAGGTCACACCACGGAGATTCTGCAAACACATACAGACAGCTGCTCTTAAAATGAAATATAAATTTAATATAAAATCCTTGTTGTAAATCAAATATATTGAAAATCTGAAGTAATGAAAGTTAAATGTTGAAACCTTTACACATACACACACAATAATAATTATATATAAAATGAATAAATAAAACAAATGATAGGTTTAATAAAAATTTATTCTGTACAGATGATGTGAAATGCCATTAAAAGCTTCAGACTGTTTTTGTGATTTGTATTAGCACTTATTTAGTGTAGAAGTGGAGGGGGTCAGGGGTGAGTAGGTTATTGAAATGACTCATATAGCATATATCTTTTCTTTTATTAGTATACACATACACACACACATATACACATGCATCTATACATACATACAATGAAAACAGTCAGAATAAAATTCTAGCTTTGGAAATGAAATATTATTTTCTCCAACTAAATTTGCTTCTAAAAAAAAAAAGAAAAAAAAAAG
The DNA here is from genome assembly GCF_001194135.2 of Octopus bimaculoides. NCBI lineage: Eukaryota > Metazoa > Mollusca > Cephalopoda > Octopoda > Octopodidae > Octopus > Octopus bimaculoides. The sequence continues at coordinate 43,659,676 of NC_068993.1, read as the reverse complement.
AAAAAAGAAAAAAAAATAACTTCAAAATAATTTCTGAGAAATGTTAGCAGGATCTCTTAACCATATTTTTTTTTCATAAATGTTTCTTTTATAAATCTAAATTCTTCAAGAAACAGAACAAAGGGAAATAATCATTGACAGCAAAATAAGAGTTATATTTTCTCATTTCATTTGTGTTTTGCATGTGGGTGTTTGAATAATATTAAAAAAAAAAAAAAAAAAAAAAAAAAAAAAAAAACCCAGCCCAGAAGGTTCTTTAAAAATTTAAATTTTCATTTAGTTAACAAGATATGCAAATATTGTGCTAAGAAAAAAAAAAAAGACCCCAAAGAAGGAATTGAACAAAATTTCTGCTGAACAAAGAGGCTGTTTTGTGTGGTCTGTCATTGCTCCTCTCTATCAACTCCTTAACAATACACATGAAGCTGAAGCTCTTGTTGTAGTAGATGTTAATTATAATAAAGCTACAACAAATGAAGTCATTACTAGAGCTGAACTATCTAAAAGTACACATTTTCATTCATTTCAAATTTCAATCACATTGTATTTTAATAAAATACATTTAACTTTGGTTACAAATGGGAAAATTAAGAAATCTGAAGAAAAGAATACTTTCAAATTAAAACAGCTGAAATGAATAGAAAAATTCAGAGCAAAACTGGATAGGATTTGATGTTCGCTAAAGTGAAATTATTTTTGTATTACCATGATAAAAATAGTAAATATGTGTTTTATTTTTATTTATTCAGAGCTATACCAATAGGACAACATAGCTTAGAAGTCAGAAAGCAGAGGAAAACATATTCATTTACTTTTTTAATAACTTTAATTAATTTAAATAAAAATTCAAAATTAGAAAGAATGAAATAATCTAAATACATGAGAAATGAAAAGAATGATTTGTCAGTTGTTTTATTGTTATTACTGGGTTAAAAAGAAAATCAACTGTGAATTTTAAAGTTTTCACCATTGAGTATGAATTAAAAGTGTGAATTGTATATTTGTGCCTACATGGTAGACAGCTACCATAGTGACAACAGCAAAAATATCTTGTCATTGCTGTCAACACTATTTTTGTTAGCTAAGATTCAAGGTTAACATTCCAAGAGAAAAGAAGGCTGGAAGACAACATGTGGAACTGTCAAAAAATAATTTCAAGAGGTTTTATTATTAGATTTAATTAACATAGCAGTTGAAGTTTGAGTTCAACTGCCTGAAAGTAAACATTTACTTTGTAACTCTAGCTTTAAATTCTTTTAAATTTTGTTTATTTATGAAGTATTAGAAAACATCTTAATATTATCAGTAACTTGTTGCTAGAATATATATATATATATTGTTTGTTTATGCCATAAGAATTTAGTAACTTTGAGAGAAATGAAATAAATCATTTTTAGTGATAGTACTCAAAGTAGATAAGGCTACAAATAATAGCATTTAAGTATTGGGTTAAAGAACCTCTTGGAAGGAAAAAGTCGAAGGCTCGCAGTGGGACTTAAACTTACATCTTTTGTAAACATGACATACACTCCACCGTTATACAAATGATGTGGATTCGAATCCCACAGGGAACCTTTAACTTTTCCCATCTAAGGGGATCTTTAACCTGATATTTACACTATTCGTTCTTTTATTAGTTTCAGTCATTTGACTGTGGCCATGATGGAGCACTGCCTCGATGCTTGAAGCACATTTATATTTTATTTATTTGGAATTCTACCATTACTGATATATGTGTGTGTGTGTGTGTGTGTGTGTGCGTGCGTGTGTGTGTGCGTGTGTGTGTGTAATCAGGACAACTAATGCAAAATATTTTGTTAAAGTTATTTCTTAACATTCCAAACTGGTTTCTGTCAACAAGAGTTATACTTAGAACTTGAATTAAATGTTTAAGTGAAATCTATAAAATCTAATTTAGCCATTCTATTTTAATTTCTGTAGTTTTTTTCTTTTATATTGTTCTAGCAGATACAGTTTCAGTTCTTAAATATTTTCATCAACATGGCACAGACATGGTTAAGAAGCTCACTTTGCAACCATGCAGTTTCAGGTTCAGTCCCACTGTACAGCACCATGGGAAAATGTCTTCTACTATAGTCCCTGACCAACTAATGACTTGTGCGTGAATTTGGTAGATGGAATGTGTGTGTCATGTATGTGATTTTGTGTCTGTCCTATGTCATTTGACAACTAGTGTTGGTTTGTTTACCACCTTTAACTTAGCAGTTTGCTAAAAGAAGCTGATAAAATAAGTACCAGACTGGTACTTGTTTGACTAAACCCTTCAAGGCAGTGCCCCAGCATGGCTGCAGTCTAATGGCTGAAACTATAACCAATGACTAACAAAGCAACCCTTTTAAAAAAAAAAGGGGTTGCTACTTGAGGGATGAATGCTCTGATGGAACTGGGTATTACTTACTCAACGTTGCCATACAATGAACTTGTGTGTAATAGATATTGGTTTCAAATTTTGGGAGAAGGCCAGCTGTTTTGGGGAGAAGGGGAAAGTTGATTATATCAACCCCAGTGCTCAACTGGTACTTATTTTATCAACCCTGAAAGGATAAATCAACCTCGGCAGAATTTGAACTCAGAACATAAAGACAGATGAAATGCTGCTAAACATTTTGCCCAGCATGCTAACAATTCTGCTAACTTGCCACCTTGTGTAATAAATATTACAAGTTTGGGATCATAACTTTACTGGCTTGCTATATTACACTCA
>NC_068993.1:43650687-43656941 GCF_001194135.2 Octopus bimaculoides | reverse complement strand
ATATATATATATATATATATATATATATATATACATATATATGTTTATAATATATGTATGTATACCCAATATTATAAAAATGACACATGTAGAGTTGAACAAGCCACAGGAGATGGAACTGGAAGTCAGAGTCCACTCCAATATTATAGCATAATAGATTTAACCCTATAACCAGTATGGTCTCCTTTCATTAGTGACTGTTCGTTATTACTCATAACTATATACGAGTTCTTTCAGCTTCATAATTTCATGTCAGCTTTCCATGCTAGCATTGAGTTGGATGGGTTGTTATGGTCCAAATCGGTTCTTATTCAGAGTTACTGCCCCTGTGAACTGGTCAGAGGTCCATATTTTGTTTGTATGGTTTACACACACACACACACACACATATAACTACCATCAGCTATAACTGGAGGCCAACAAGAGATCTTTTAATTTAATAAGGGAGCGTCTTGAGTCAGCATGGTTGCTGACTTGCTAGAAATAGCAATCAAAATTTTTCTAAAATCATACTCTACCATCTTAGAAGAAGAAAAGACACATTTAAAAATGCAGTCCTAGATAGACTATACTGAAAAAAAAAAAAGGACAAGATAAGGACAAGATACCCAAAGACTACAATATCTTTGATCATTGGCCAGCTTGATCAGAGCTGAGCTGGTCTAAATGATGACAGTATAAAGCACATAAAACTTGTTAATCTAAGTGAAAATCAAATCAATCTTGAAGAGAAAAAATTATGAAAATCATTAAAAGTGATTTAAAAATTCTTATAATTCAACTCTATTGTTTCTAAAATATACTTTTAATATTATTATTGTTATGTGTATGTATTTTTATGAACTATAGTGGAAGCTTGTTTTGACATATTTTAAGAACTGATGTTTATCCTATGCTAATTAATCATCTATAATTTGGGAGTGTTGCCTATATACATCCGAATTGAATGAGACAAGCAGATGTATGTCAATAAAATTCACAACACACGTCTGTCTGTGATAATATTTGATCTCATGACCTTTGGACTGGTAGTGTAGCACCTTAATAATATAAGTGTTGCAACTATGATTCAGATTATTTCTATACGACATAATACTATGACTCCCACCCTGATTAAGAATGTTAATTTCAAGTCTTATTATGTGTAAGATGAATGTTAATGTGATTAGATGAAGAAAGATTTCGGTTGTTGAGTTGTACCCCAGGAAGTTGTTTAGGAATATAGAATGAATAAATAAAATAAAAGTAAAATAATTTAGTTGTATGAAATACAAAGTTTGTCTGTGAAATAAATTAAAGCTCATTTTCTTATAAATCAAATCAATTTTAGAGGGTAATAATATTTGAAATTCCTGATTGTTTTTTAGCTTTTTTTTCTATCAAACAAAATGTTAGAGAAACATATGAAAATTAATAAATACATTAAAAAAAATCATGCCATAATTCTTTAAAAATTTTTGATCTTTGGCATAGTACTGGAACTGTTTATGAAAGAAAAGTACTTCATAACCAATATATATTTGATGGAAATAACATAAATATCACTAATTAAAAAAAAAAAAAAAAAAAAACTAGAATTATTCTGATGTTTCCATCTGAAATTGCCAAAGAGGACCAGACATATTTTCTCTGAAATAGTTTTTTTTTTTCTTTTCTTTTACTCCATCTACAACAGTTTCCAGAAAGCAATAATCAGTTTATTTAACTGGCATTGTTATTCTAGAAAAATAATAAACAACCTTACATGTTTATCAAGTTTTAAGTAGAGAAGGGAAGACAGCTCCGTTATCTGGTATACAAGTAGCCAGCATTATTATTTTGTCTGAGACAGAAACATTAATGGAATTGGTCAAGTTTGCTTAATGGCTGTAAGTCAACACTAATGACTGCACTCGTACAAAAGTGTTGAATACACCATATTACATTATATATATATATATATATATATATATATATATATATAGGTATGCTTAAGATTAAACAAATTTTATTTAATGAATCATAGTGTGTTGCAGGAAAAAAATGTTATTTTTCATTTGAAACTTCTCTTCATGTTTTGATCCCTGTAAGCTCACAGTATAAAAAAATGCTGATCAAACATTGTTGCTGAGACAGAGTTGAATATATTATATTATATTATATATTATATATTTAAAAAGATGTCACAAATTATCAAATATAGCAATTGTGTTTATCTGTTTACGTTTTGTTGGGGGTTGGAGAGCTGGAGATATAAATAAAAATTGCTTGCAATGAATCTTTTTTTTTTTTCTTTCTTTCTTTCTTTCATAAACAACATGTCTGTCAAGACTGGAAAATAGAATTTGAGATAGCAGATAAACTGTATGGGGGTGGGATATGAAAAAAAAATGATTATTTAACTGTTGAAAGCACATCAAATCAAGTCACTGCATAAAGAGGACTTAATAATAACAGTGGTTCAGTGAAAATGAATAAGATAAAATTGAGAAATATAATATTTATATATATTGACAATAAACTCCAGTACTTTAAGCATCTTGAGATGATGTTAGTTTTCTTGCCATCTTCCACAGCCAGTATGTATTAGCAGTGACTAGCTTTTCCTTTCTTCCTGGAAGAAATATGAACATCAAAGCAGTACTAACTGCAACTATACTCCTTCTAGATCAGTTCAGACATTTTAAAAAAAAAAAGCATAACATACCAAATAAAATACAGTCGAGTTACAAACTGGAACTCGCTAAATTTTATCATACATATTCCTCATCTGATTTTGCCCCAACATTTGTAACAACTTCAGGCTGCAAATTTTGGCTTTGCTCATTGTCCGGCAATGATGCAATATCTTTAAAAACACCAACTAATTTTTCAAAATTTGGCCCCCACGTAAGCAAATAATCTAAGTCAAATGAACCTACAGTACCTCGATTCTTTGATTTGTCTTCATCAGAAGATACAAGGGTGCTATATGATTCACCGGCAGAATCTAAGCCGTCGTAATCAAATGTTCTATTGTCTACAGGGCTCTCATCATTTTCATTCTCTACTTCAGTTAGTTTTGAATATATCATTGAGCCAGGCTCAAAGTCATTACGGACTCGTTCAGTGTCATATTCAAATTCTGAACAAGTAAAAGAGTCATTAGCACTTCCATTTGAGCTAGAATCTTGAGCATCCAGCAGACCACTACTATTTAGGTTATCACTTGCTTTGCCCCATTTAGCAATGTTTTCATCACTTGAACTTACTGATTCTCGCAGACTTTCAGGATTTGTAGAATCCGGACAAGTGTTTAGTCTATTTACTTCTTCTACAGTGAATCCTTTCATACGATTCCCTCTACCATTATTAGAGCTACTTCTTGGAGCTGGCTGAGGCTTTAATGCAACTTTAGGTTTAGATTTGCCAGGTTTTCCTGTGCAGTTGTCTGAGGATGCTGAGTGTGAATTCCAATGATTATTTGAACTGGAGGTCAGTACACTGGGGTTTTGATGTGCCAGAAGATTCATTGGGCTTTGTCTAACTCCTACAGGTGCAGGGCTGCTGCGAGCTAAGTTGTTGAGATGCATCGGGCTACTGCGAGCTGGTACAGATAAAGGTCCATTATAATTTAAAGCATTTGAAGCTGGAACATTACTGGACCACATCATATTTTGTTGAGGATTTGCAATATAAGGATGTCGATAAGTAAGGAGATTAGAATTAGGTTTATATTTATTGACTTTGCCATCTCGAAATCCTTTATAATGAGTGACAATATCAATATCCGAAGGCGCTATACTGCTGGCATTCTCTAAATCATAATGTTCTGGTACATCATCATTGAGGTGAACGCTTTGAGAAAGATCACCATTTTCAATTATTACAGTTCCATCTTCCATTTCAAGAGGCACCACAGGGTGACTTTCAGACTCAATAATATCAGGCCTTGGCATACAGCTATTATCATGGGCTTTTTGAGCCAATTCTTCAAGAATATGGTTACGGATAATTATTTCATCCGGTATACCATTGCCTTCCACATATTCCGCCTCACTGTAGGTCTGACTGCTGGTTTTTAAATTACTATTTTTCCTTCTCTGATGGCAAAATTTATTTAACATTCCAGACTTGTTGTTCTTATTATGTTGCTGATCGATATGCCGCCGTCGCCGCCAGAACACAATGAGACCAACAATAATCAAGATTAAGATTAGAAGAATTAATAGCGGAAGTAAAATCTTCAGCAGCAAGCCAAGGTCGACTGATGAGTAAGGGAGACATTTGTATGTCGACGCATCTATTTCACATGTCATACCACTTTCACAAGGATTGGTAGAACACAAGCTTGGACAGTTGGAACTGACGTTTCCTACTGGAGTCACATCAAATCTATCCGTAGATCCACCAAATGGCATTTTCTGACCATTGAGAAAGAAATCTTCTAAGCATCCTTCAAAACCTGACAATAAAAAAGAGAAAAGTACAATGAACATGGGTGAAATCTGATGTAATTAATTGGATAAACATTAAAACATTTCAGTACTTGAGAAGAAGTTAATCAAAATGTCATTTATTGATATTTATAAATCTGGTACAAGAAACATTCTTATCATCCTCATCATAATTCTTTAATGTTCATCTTTCCATGCTTTGCATGGTTCAGTTGGAATTTATTGAGGAAGATTTTCTATGGCTGGATGCCCTTTCTGTTGGCAACTGTTACCAGTTCCTAGGTTAGAATGCATTATAATAGGTGCAGGCATGGGTCTGTGGTTAAGAAGTTTGCTTCCTAATCACATGGTTTCAAGTTCAGTCCCACTGTGTGACATTCTGGGAGACAGAAACTGAAAGAAGTTTGTCATACATATATATATGTGTGTGCGTGTGTATGTATACGTGTGTGTATGTGTCTTTGCATAGACAGTCTGATAGTTGTAAACGATTATCACTGTCATATAAGCAGTGTCATTCATTTTTAATATTTCATGGAACATTTCTAGTTGTGGAGAAATATTACCTTGCTTAGAAACAGTTGAGGGTTGATGACAGGAAAGAAATCCAGACATAGAAAATCTGGCTCAATAGACTCCATTTGACCCATGCAAGTATGGAAAAATGGACATTAAAACAATGATGTGGGTTATCTAATGTACAGCTAAATAATCTACCACAATCCTATGTTAACAAATAATTTTATAAATATTTCTTTTGAGAATTTTTTTATTTTGTTGTTAAATATTTTTTTATAGTTATAGCCTTTACCTGGTATAGTTTCCTTGTGAATTGATAAAGAATGTTTTGTGTTGGCCAAAAACATCACTTCAACATCCACAGAAGAAATGTCTAATGGGTTGGAGATGAATACCTGGGTCTTCTCATTTTCCCCTTCAACTGTTACACTGTCCCCTGTGGAATAAAAAGATAAAATAAGAATGTGATACTTTTCATATTGGAATACCTAAAATATTTTTCTTTTTTTTTTTGTAATGTATACAAATTCTGAATATTCAGTTGAATTGGTAAAAGGTAAAAACCAAAAAATGAAAAAACAAAACGTAGATATGTTTAGAAATTCAAGGTGTCATACCTTCCATGTGCACAGTAACTGTATACCAAGAATGGATGGAGACATTTAATGCCAAGGGAGCACTGGAGACAAAACCATTGTGATTCTGCCCAGCTAAAAACAGAGGTTGACTATTGTTTACCTGTAAATAAATATGAAATCAATGTTTAAATTTTCATAATTGAAATATAAACTGTTGCAACAAAGCAACAAATAAAAAAGATCACCCTTCCCCCATGTTGTATTTGTGTGTGTGTGTGCGTGTGTGTGTGTATATATATATATATATATATATATGGCTGTGTGGTTAAGAAGTTTGCTTCTCAACCTTGTGACTTCAGGTTTAGTCTCACAGCATGACACTTGGACAAATGTCTTTTACTTATAGCCCACTTGGGCAAATGTCTTATAGCCCAGAGCCTCATGCGTGGATCTGGCAGATGGAACTGAAAGAAGCCCATTGTGTAAGTGTGTGGTTGTGTTTCTGTCTCCTTTTCTTGACATTGTGTGACAGTTTTAAATGAATGCCACTGTCATGCAAGTGGTGTCCTTCCTTTCCAATCTTCCATGAACACAATGTCTGGTCATGGGGAAATAGTACCCAACTTGGAAAAAGATGAAGGTTGGTGACCGGAAGAGCATTTGGCCCTAGAAAATCTACCCCAACAAATTCTGCCTGACCCACGAAGACATGGAAAAGTGGACATTAAATAATGATGGTATA
>NC_068993.1:43644102-43650391 GCF_001194135.2 Octopus bimaculoides | reverse complement strand
ATTAGAGCAGTGGTTTTCAACTGGGGTCCATACAAAATTTTGTGGGGTTCACACAAGCAAAATAGTAAATCAGATTCACAATAGTATTTTATGGGTCCATGGAAAAGTTTTGTTTTAGATGCATTTATTGCAAGATACAGCTAGGTTTCTTTCTCTGATGTTTTACATTGTTTAATCTATACAAATGAATGTGTGATAGACAAATAGGAATTATCAAGTAAGCATCTATAAAACTAGAGTTTTAAACATTGAATGGCTTTTGGGGTCCACCAGAATATATAAAACTAGAGTTTTAAACATTGAATGGCTTTTGGGGTCCACCAGAATAAAGTAGTACTCAAAGAGGTTCATAGATAAAAAAAAAAAATGGTTGAGAATCAGTGCATTAGAGTATCAAAATTTAATTATTCTTTGGAGAAAATGTAAAAGATATTTACCATCAGAAGGATGAACTTTTTCTTATTATCTGCATACCATAAGAGTCCAGATTTCTTTAAAATACGGAATTTGATAGTAATTGTATTAGCCTTTAGAACACTACGCTTTTGACGGAATCTTGAATTTGATTTTAGAAACTCGTCGCGATAGTAAGTCTCTCGTCTACTAAATTCAACACGTGCTCCAGGTCCAAATGAAAATGGTTTCCATTCTGAAAAAAAGAAGAAAATATTTTGGTCAGCTTTTATTTAAAACTAGCTGAATAGCCTGTCATTGCCAGGCAATTTTTATAATAGAATGTCTTGTATAAATTTTTATTTATTCCATGTCAGAGAATGCTTTCCCTGACAGATCGGCTTCTTAATTTAGAACAGATATGTGTAATTTTTTGCCAAAAAACTTCGTTGAAGATCTTTTTCCTTCTTAAATTATTTACATGTCTGTTCGATCATTTCACATGACTTTATTCATTAAAACTTCAGAAGTTCTTACAACTCTGGTTGTCGTAATGCTTTGCTCTGGTTTGTTTAATAAAAATTCCTCCTCCCAATGATTTTACTTTCATTTTGTGATAGACAGCTATCATGTAGAAAATGCCAGATTCCAAATCCTGTTTTCTGATTAGGTAAAATAGATTAAACTTTAAACTTCAGTAACATTTTTCTGGAACAAATAAATAACAAAACTGGATTTAATGTGGAAAATTATTTCTTCCAAATTTGGAAATTTTGATGTAATTTTAAAATCTCAATATGTGACAGCAACAGGGAAGACCCTACAAAAGTAGAGAGACAGACAGTTATAAGACATGACACACACAGAGGTAATCATGAGTTTAAAATGGTGTATAGCAGACATATGTATGTATGTGTGTGTGTGTGTGTGTCCAAGTGGAAGGAAGGTGTGTAGCGTGTGAGCATCACATTGAACATGACAGAGAAAGTTGAGCAGAGAATCTGCATCAAATTTTGCCAAAAACTTCGCGATACCCGCTCAGATGCCTACGCAAAGTTTTCAAAAAGTTTTCATCGTTCTCAAAACAATCAAGGAGATTCTGTGCAAAAGAAAACCCGAGTGTCTTTTTGGTCAGCTGAAAACAGTTTGGGCACAAGCTGAGCAGACACACGTCTCATACCCAAATCTTCAGTGATAATGGACTGAACTGAACCATAACTAATCTGCACGTCCTCTTATAACTCACAGATGGTGATTCGACGATTTCTCCTCACAGCTGCATGCACATCGATGATGTTTTTCTCAGTTCTGCTGATTGCAGGTCTCCCAGAACATTCGCCCAATATTGACATTTTTTCAGTCATCTTGGAAACGTCTGAACCACTCGTACACTTGTTTGCAGTTCATACACTCCTCTCCATACACTTTCTGCAACTTTGCGTAAGCCTCTGAGCAGGTATCGACACAACAACTTTCTCTGTTGTGGTCAATGCGATGATCACACGCTACACACCTTCCTTCCAAGCACTGCTGTAAACAGCAGATGTGAGCTAGAATGTTAGAACTTAGTGTACATGCACAGCAGAGTTCAAGGTCAATCTGTGCCAAGCAGCTTCACTTTGCATGCTTTAGCTTCTTTACCATAGCAACAGTTCAGATACTTATTGATCAGACCACATATGTATATATATATATATATATATATATATATATATATACATACATAAATATGTGTGTATATACATACATATTATATATACATACATATATGTATATATGTGTGTGTGTATATATATATATGTATACATACATAAATATGTGTGTGTATATGTATATATATTATATATACATACATATTTATATATATATATATATATAGATATATATATATATATAAATATATGAAATCCTACTATGCATTTAATATTCTATGGAGTGTACTACCCCTTTATATTGGTATTTGACTAAACTATTAAACTATCTATCTACAGAGTTGTTATTCTGTTACCATTCCATTCATGAACCTTAATCTTTCATCTTTACGTTTTCCCCAACTGTATTAAACTACCAGCTACGACCTGATTATAAAACTTTTCACCAACAACATGTAAGCAACATTCTAATTACATTTCTATACCACATCTCCTGTTAACAACCCTAATATACAAATATACAGACCCCTTCTCCTAAATCCACATTTACACCAATGGCTGATAACAAATCCTATATAGTATCTTATTTCTTTGTATATGACCTACATTATGTAGGAAGAGTGAACAACTGTAGTTATTTAACAAAATATTCAATCACATAATGTTTAAGACACACTGCTCCAATGTTCCAACTCACACCAAAGAAACAAAACTATACTAATTCTAAAAAAAATTTACAACAAATCAGAACCTTTAAAAACACTACACTTAAAATGTCAATTCATGGCCAGCCTCTTGGATAGTTGACATTATACTGGGTTTGGTTGCCTTTTGCGAAGCTTATTAACTTATTAAAAGTTTCATTAATAATCTTTGCAATATTTACTTTTAGCTCATCTGACCCAGTTCAGTGTTTTCTAATTCTGATGTTGTATTCCTGCCTTTGAATAAATTGCTCAACAGTAATTTGAGTTATCTGTGCACAGATGATTTCACAAACTTCTATAATGTTTTTGTTAGTGGATATGAAAACTCGATGCATCCCCACCTAAAACTTTATACATGAACATCTGTGGATTTGGTAGACGGGAACTGAAAGAAACCAGACTGTGTGGTAAGAAGCTTGCTTCCCAACCACATAGTTCTGGGTTCAGTCCTACTGTATGGGACTTTGGACAAGTGTCTTCTACTACAGCCTCAGACCAACCAAGCCTTGTGAGTGGATTTGGGGGATGGAAACTGAAAAAAGACTGTCTCATATATATATATATATATATATATATATATACATAAATACATATACATGTGTGTGTGTGTGAGTCTGTTTGTCCCTCCATCATCACTTGACAACTGATGTTGGTGTGTTTACATCCCCGTATCTTCATGGTTTGGCAAAAGAGACCAATAGAATAAGTACTAGGCTTAAAAAAAGTCTTGGGGTTGATTTGTTCAACTAAAACCCTTCAAGGTGGTGCTCTAGCATGGCCACAGTCAAATGATTGAAGCAAGGAAATAAAATAAATATATATACACACATACACACACACAAATATAGATATGTGTGTTTCTTTGTGGATGTGTGCAACCTTCATACTGCTTGATAACTATTTGGTTTGTTTACATCCCCTTAACTTAGCAGTACCAGACTTAAGAAAGAGTACTGGGGTTGATTTGTTTGACTAAGCCTTTCAGGGTGGTACCATCAGCTTGGCCACAGTCCAATGATTGAAACAAGTATAAAAAAAAGAAAGAAAAGAAAAGAAAGCAATATGACAGTTGAAAATCAGCTCTGTCCAGTTATAAGTAAAAACTATGTGATAGAGTTCTGTCTTAACTGGAGCAATATGGCTCCAAGTAAGATATGACTCATATCCAATATTCTGGACTTGCTCCCATTTTCAAGTTTTTAATGAGTTTCCTTTACAGAGGAAGAGTTAAGAAGTTTGCTTTGCAGTCCATGAGGTTTTAGGGCTGATCCTACAGCATGACATCTTGGTCAAATGTAGTTTCCTATAGCCTTGGATATCCCCAAATCCTATGAGTGAAATTGGGTTGATGGGAATTGTGTGGAAGCTCTGAGGAAGGATTGCACCTATAATTCAAAAGCCAAGCCATCTCACTCTCTCTCTCTCACACACACACACACACACGCATACACTGTGTCATGCTGATTCTGATAAGAGCACATGCGTTTGTGGAACACTCAGCCATATATAAGTAATTCACTGAGCAGGCAGTTCAAATACCTGAATCCTCATTGTTGAGACTGGCAAACATCTCCAGTTACCATGTTCTGAATCTAAGACTGTGGTTTCAAGAATTTAATCAACAACTGCCATGTTCTAAGTCAGTTTAAGAGCTGCTTGAAGTAATGGAAAAAATAATGATTTTTTTTTAGGGGTAGACATGGTTGTATGGCAAGAAATTTGCTTTTCAACCACATGGTCTTGGGTTCAGTCCCACTATGCAACACTTAGGGCAAATATCTTCTACTATAGCCCTGGGTCAACCAGAGCCTTTCGAAAGGATTTGATAAATGAAAACTTAAGTGTTTGTCTGTCCCCTTGACAACTAGTGGTGGGTTGTCTATGTCCCCGTAACTTAGTGGTTCAGCAAAAGCAACTAAGTACCAGGCTTAAGAATAATTTTTAAACTAGCATCACTGATTTGTTCAACTAAAACCATTCAAGGGGCTGCAATCCAATGACTGAAGCAAGGAAGATGGCAGAACAACCTATTTGAAATAGGATCAATGGTTAATAATTTTTAAGAAATAGGTTCAGTGGTATCTTATTTCAACTATCAGAGTTTTATGGGGTTATCTCCCTTGACCCCCCCCCCCCCCCCCTCGATTTTAAATACCTCTGAAGGCAGTTTGTCTTAGTTGCTTGTATAACTATTGATTGAAATGAGTCATTCCTGTATTACGTCTGTAAGACTGTATTGGATAGGCGGTGTCTTATGCCTTTTACAATAATCTCTAAGACAGTAATATCTAGGCACTAGCATGGGTGTGTGGTTAAGAAGTTTGTTTTCCAACCACATGGTTCTGTGTGCAGTCTCAATTGTGTGGCATCTTGGGCAAGTATCTTCTGCTATAGCTCTGGGCTGACCAATGCATTATGAGTGAATTTGATAGGTGGAAACTGTATGGAGGCCAGTCATATATATAGTTGAAATTGACGGAAAAACAAAAGATGAAGACAGGTGTATGAACAACAAGCAAGTGTATTAGTTTGATGCTTGAGAAAACGAAGAAGTCTTTTATGTTTTGAGCCTAGGCTCTTTGATAGAAAGGAATAAGAGAAAATAAACAGAGAGAGAGAATGAAAAAAAAAACTTATAGATTTCAACGGTCCAGCAATATATATATTGTGTGTGTATGTTTGTGTATTTATATTTGTCTCCTGCTGCTCAACAACTATGTGACGTTGAAGTAAACAAACCAACAGCGGTGGTTTGGCAAATGAGACCAACAAAATAACTACAAGATTTAAAAAGATCAATCCCTTGCGAGTGGATTTGGTAGAAACTTGTCATACATACATATATATATCTGAAAATAATGAAAATGTGAAAAAAAACTTACTCTCTTCACACATTTTGCCCATGTATTCTGGAGAACATTGGCACTTAAATGTAGTCCATTTATCAAGACAAATCCCACCATTTTTACAGGGGTTACTTTTACAAGGTCCAGCAATATTTTCTCGTAGACATTCCTTCTTTATTCCAGTAGATCTTCGTGGTTCAAGCTGAATCATATCCACCCCATTCACAATAAAACTGCGCATACATCCAATAAAATCATGTGATTGAACTTGATTGCTTCGAATTACATATTGTGCAGGAATTCCACCAATGTATAGATTACCACCATGAAGTTGTAAATTCCTGTAATGGTAGACGTATGAAATATATTTCAATAATGTGTGTGTAAATAACATAGTTTAATAATAACTATACTAACAAATGATGGCCATGACTGAGTTTCATGTAAATTTGATAACCTACATTCATCAGATAAGCACAGTATGGAACTAAATTTAGATCCATAATATGCCCATCTGATGAGTGTAGAGCAATCATCATCACAAGAAATTTTGGCCACAGTTTGTTTGTACAACTGACACTAAACTATATTATATACCTCACTATATTCATAGAGTTGATTGCTCTTTGCTTTGACTAAGAACCACAAATTATCATTCATATATATATATATATATATATATATATATATA
>NC_068993.1:43632297-43644092 GCF_001194135.2 Octopus bimaculoides | reverse complement strand
ATATATATATATATATATATATATATATATATGCATACACAGCAAATCTTAATTGAATGTAAAATGTGTTAAGACTGAAATATTGTATTGATAAAAACAAAATTTCCTAGAATAAATAAACAACAGTCTTAATTATATTGATCCAGACTGCATTAGAAATAGGAGGAAAAATGGGGAACTTATATCAATTGTCATGATGTCATGATTTTGTAACTGAGATATCAGATAGACTAGAATAAATTTAACAAAATATAACAAGAAGAGGAAGTGTATGGCTTACTCATATTTCAGTTCTCCTTGGTTTGAACATGTTTTGCTTTCATCACAACCACTGCATTGGTTATTTGAAGAACATTTATGAACTGATATATGGACATTCTACAATGGAAACCAAAACAAAATATAATAGTTTACTACTATATCTATTTAACTATTTATTATATGGCAGAAGAAATAGAAAAATAAACAATATGATTGATATTTTGAACCATCTTTTAAAATTTCTACAGCTGTTTCAATAACAACCAGAACTATATATACAACTATTAAAAAAACTACAGTAAGTTATACAACATAATTATCAATAATAGTTATATGACAATTTTTGATAACAAGCAATTGCTATTATAATCACAATATATAGAAGTTACATAAGAGCTGTCCCATTGGGAAGGTTTTAAAACACACACACACAAAATGTATGTTTTACAACAAATTGCAAAAGTATTTTCATCAACAGGCATATACCAAAGAAACTAGTCAAGTAACATCCCGTTCAACCTTGTAAATCAGAATTCCGTGAAATATTATTTTCTAAACTTCAATGACTTAATTGATACTTGGATTAGTCTCATATGGAAGATATAGGAGCTTTAGAACATTGGAAATATAACAATTTTTACAAATTTTCAAAGTAATGGTTAATTTAGCTCATGCCCACATACTGACCTCAGTTAGCCATGTCTGCTTGGATAGATAAGACATTGTACTTAGTCTTATAGATTATAGAAATAACAATCATAGCAGTCTGAGCAAAAAGAAGTTAATGATAAAAATAATAAAATCTTCCTTTATATTTAAAACAAATGATATTAAAATGTAAACATGAAATGAATTGTGTGTTTTAATATATTAGGAATAATCATTTTCATTCCTATAATACTAAATTCTATGAATATTCTCAACAAATCATAAATGTACTGGTACTTTAAACTTCCTTATAGTTGTTTTGTATTTTAGCTACCCTCACTGTTTTGAATCTTATCAATCTTAGCAGTTTTGTATTTTAGATACTAAAGCGTAGGAGTGGCTGTGTGGTAAGTAGCTTGCTTACCAACCACATGGTTCCCGGTTCAGTCCCACTGCGTGGCACTTTGGGCAAGTGTCTTCTACTATAGCCTCGGGCTGACCGAAGCCTTGTGAGTGGATTTGGTAGACGGAAACTGAAAGAAGCCCGTCGTATATATATATATATGTGTGTGTATATGTTTGTGTGTCTGTGTTTGTCCCGCCCAATATCGCTTGACAACTGATGCTGGTGTGTTTACGTCCCCGTAACTTAGCGGTTCGGCAAAGAGACCGATAGAATAAGTACTAGGCTTACAAAAGAATAAGTCCTGGTGTCGATTTGCTCGACTAAAGGCGGTGCTCCAGCATGGCCACAGTCAAATGACTGAAACAAGTAAAAGAATAAAAGAGTAGCTGTTTTGGATTTCAGCTACCCAAGCTGTTTTGCAATGATGCTTGCTAAGGAATCTCAGTTCATCAATAAAATAGAATTGTCAAAATGTATGATGATGGTGATAATGTGCATGATTCAGAAAGTGAATAGTCTCATAGAGAGCATGGGAGACTAGATATGTCTTGTTGACCTATACACACAAAGACATGGTTACAGCCGAAACCAAAAAGAAAAGGCTAAAAAATAGATCCTTTTACAAGACACCATTCATGTGGATGAGCTCATCTGTCCTTTGACAGGCCTTATTCATCCTGCAAAGTGTTCACAATGCAGTGGCCCAACAAATTCCACTTGCCCAAGATGCTATACATTGTGATTGAACCCAAAACTATGTGGTTGTGAAGCAAAAGAATTAGAATTTAACAACATTTACATCATATTCATATTTAGTTTTCTTTTTAAATTGATTATAGAAATATATACACATGAATGGTGTCTTGTAAAAGCATCCTGTACATGGGCTGGCGAACTGTGCAGATGGTCCCAGATCACGACCATGGAAACTTGGATGAAAGACACACTGTGGTCTCGAGTTGGAGTCGATGTTCATGTGTGATGTGGCATAAAAAGAGAAGTGTATGTGCTTGTCTTGTCATTACATGCTAGCTGTAAGTGAGAGTCACTGTCATACAAGCAGCATCATTCATTTCCAATATTCTGCAACAACATGTTTGGCCATGTGAAAATATTACCGAACTTGGAACATGTAGGTAAGAGCTGATGACAAAGAGGGTATCTGGATGTAGAAAATCTATTTCAATAAACTCTGTCTACTCCATGCAAATATGTAAAGTGGATATTGAAATAATGGTGATAAAATGATTAAAGACATTTTAATTAAAATATTGTAACAGAGAGATAAATGGAATAAAATGAAAATAACTTACTCTGCGAATTCTCAACACTTCTACTTTATACCAATTGCCATCGTTAATTGTATATGGAATATAGAGATTGAGAACAGACGCACTTCCAGTAGAGATAGACAGTCGAACCTGTCCATTGATAATTTCCAAAGCTATGAAACTCTCTACTGTTTGACTGAGGGAGGGATTGACTGGATTGTAAAGTAGTAGCGCATTAGACATTTTTGTAGCAAGGTGTACGGTAATATTGTTGTAATTCTCGGCGATAGTTGGAAATTCCAGAAACGATAATTCTTCAAACCTGTAAGATGACTTTGAACAAGATTGACCCCATTTATTGTAAGGACATTGGCAGATAAATCCGTCACGGTTATTTTTACAGACACCTTCATTCTGACATGGGTTAGGTTGACAGTAATTAATTCCTGTCTCACAATATATTCCTAAGAATCCTTTCTGGCAGACACACTTGAAAGAACCATCTGTATTTTCACAAGTACCATGTTGGCAAGGATTTTGTTTGCATTCATTGATATCTTTAGTACAAGTTAGACCAGTCCAGCCGGACAAACACTGGCAGTAAGATTTACTATAGGATGAGATAACACATGCTCCACCATTGTGACAATAAACATCTCCACATTGGGTTTCTTGGATCTGACAAAGTGTTCCTGTATAACCCACAGAACATTTGCAGATAAAGTCAGTTATATTTGGTCCACTCATAATTTGTCTGTTGGTAGCTATAATATTCCAGTTACTACTGACGACTAATTGATCAATACACGAACCACCATTGTAGCAAGGGTTAACTGCACACAGCGAATGACCCAAAATTATATTGGTTGCTAAACCCTGCTGTAATTCATTTTTGTTTGCTGCAATCATTTCTTGCAGCAACTGTTTTGAGATGGGTTTTCCATTTCTGTCTAAAGTCATTATAAAAACATCAAGATCGTTACCAGTTTGCTTAATACTAAAGATTTTACTCTCCCAATCAGATTCCAGATTATTATTTAAATTCTTCAAAAACTTGGAATAGAGTTTTGTAAGAAACCTTTTTTCAGTCACGTTTACTAACTTCACAGTCAAAGAATCCTTTAATGTTTCATTAGTGAGAAAAGCAAAATTAACTGTAATATTGTAGACAACTTCTGAGTGAATACCATCATGCCCACTGATAGTAAGCCAATGGTCACTAGATACAGGTTCTTGGAGAACTTCTAAGTAACAGTGTTCAGTAATTTTGAAGATCTCGGCACTCATTTGAAGAATACGACACGAATAATCTCCAGTTATATCATTGTCTAAAGGCTTCACATCCCCAACAAATTGAGTTGGTGACTGTTTTTGGAATAAACTTAACTGAATATTGAGTTTCCTTTGCCTCGAAGGACTGTCATTGACATCTTGTACTAGAACAGTAAAAGACAAACTTGACGTCATTGTTGGTTTACCACTATCTGTCACAGTGACACTCACAGAGAATCTGGAAATTTTTTCACGATCTAAAGCTGTGTTTGTTGTAACCAAACCTGCTTTGGATATTTTAACATATGAGTTAGAATTTTTATTATCTTGAAAGAAGTAGTAAGGGTTAGTGTTTGGCGGGAGGTCACAATCTTCAGTGAAATCTGCTAATGATATCACACTAGTTCCAATGGCTGCATTCTCTTTGACAAAAGCTGCCAATGAACCGTTAGAGAAAGTTGGGGAGCAGTCATTCACATCAAGAATGTGAATCTTTATAGTTGTTGTTCCTACAAGAGAAATAAAATTATCAATGTAAATAAACTGATAAAAAGAATTCGAAATTTTAGTACAAAATTTTAAAACTACTATTCTCTTCATTGATATAAAATATTTCAAAAGATGGTATACATATAACAAACTACAAGATTTAAATAGAAAATAAATTTGAAAAGTAGTTACCTGTCTGAGGTGGTATCCCTTTATCAATGGCACCTACTTTTAGCTGGTACAAAGCCACTGATTCACGATCAAGTTTGGATGAAACGGAGATTTGGCCTGATGTTGAATTAATATGGAAGGCATTATGGAGATTTCCTGATAGAATTGTGTAATTGAATTGGTGATCTTTGCGATGTAGATCATTGTCAAAAGCTTTTACCTTAATTACAAGTGTGCCAGGCTGAATGTCCTCCCTAAGGTCTTTAGTATAAAGTGGATAAAGAAATACAGGTGCATCATTAGCATCAGTTATAGTAATATGTACTTTGCACTGAACAGTATCGTTACCTTTTACACTTCCCCAGTTTTTAGCCATAACATCCAAAGTAATATGAGATTGGGACTCATAGTCAGGTTTCCCAGACACTGTGATAACCCCGGAGAGAGGGTTTATTTTGAAGCCTTTTAAATTACTCGAATCCATCAAAAAGTAATAGACTATTCCATCTGGTCCTGCATCTCTATCCGTAGCAAGGACAGCACCAACAGATGTCCCCTTTTGAACTGACTCACTGATACTGAAATTATATTCATTTTGTATGAATATTGGGTTGTATTCGTTGACACTAACGAGATGGACATTAACAACAGCAACACTTTGCAAATTGGTTCCAGGGTTCTTAGCAAGAATATGAAGTGAATAGTTTTCTTTAGATTCATAGTCAAGGGACGAAGTTGAGTTTATAGTTTTAGCTTTATGGTCAATCATGAACTTAGATTGGGCTAGGTTATCTCCAACAATTTGATATTCAATGATGGCATAGCTACCAGAATCTGCATCAGTGGCTGATAGTTTGAAGACTGATGCACCAATGGGAGAATTTTCCCGGATATAAACATCATAAACATCTTGATCAAAGAGTGGAGGGTTATCATTAACATCAGTGACAAAGATGGTAAATATGATGGAAGTTTCTTTGTAATATAAGCCGTGGTCTCTTGCAGTAATATTCAGTCGATGCACAGTTGTTGTATCATAATCGAGAGGTTTATTCACCGAGAGATTTCCATATTTTTCATTAATTGCAAACAAATTCTGAGGGTCACCACCGGTTATATAATAACTGACTTCTTGGTTTGGTCCGTGATCATGATCTATAGCTTGAACTGTATCAAAAATGCCGTTTACTGTAAAGTTCTCTGGAATTTGTTTCTCAAAAACAATTCTCAAGAATAAAGGAGAATATTTGTTGATGTCTGTTACTTTCAAGTGTATGGTTGCTATGTCTGACGACTGTGGTGGACGTCCTTTATCGACTGCCTGCACTTTTAGCTGAAACTCTTTATCCATACTTTGACTCAGACTTGCAGAAAGATGCACAGAACCTATAAAGATAACATATGAATGAAATTAATTAAATAAGATCTACTTTTAAAATATGATGTAAAGATGTAATTATGTTAGATGCGATTTAACCCCAAGCAACTAGGTTGTATTGATGGTAATCATTTTGGCTGAGATCAGCAATTAACACATGACAACGGTTTGGCATATATTTACATCAACCATTTTAATCAATTTACCGTGGTGGTTCATTTGGTTGCCTGCACATAACAATGGTAATTGCGCCAACTGAGGTCAGTACCCAGTGTGAGATAACATTTGGCGTATATTTACATCAATCATTTTAAAAGGGTTAAATTGGAACAAATATTTTGATATATATGCCATTTTAAGAAGTTCATTTCACAATGACTCAGTTTCATATTCAGCCCCACTCTGCAGCACCTTGGCGAGTATCTTCACAATAATCTCAGGCAAACCTAAACCTTGTGAGTGGAGTTGGTGGATGGAAACTGAAAGAAGCCTGCCATATAATTGTATGTGTGTGTTTGTGTATACCCTGGCCTAGACATCACCTCATGGTTTGATAATGAGCATCTTTGTCATACAAATGATGTTCATTTCCAGTCTTCCATGAAATATTACAAAGCTTGGGAACAGGTGAGGTTTGGTGGCAGGAAGGGATCTGCTCATAGAAAACTTGCCTTCAACAAATTCCATTTGTCCTGTGCAAGCATGGAAAAGTGGAAGTCAAATGTT
Organism: Octopus bimaculoides; assembly: GCF_001194135.2. Lineage (NCBI taxonomy): Eukaryota > Metazoa > Mollusca > Cephalopoda > Octopoda > Octopodidae > Octopus > Octopus bimaculoides. Next base: position 43,637,470 of record NC_068993.1, on the reverse strand, counting down.
GATAATGATGATTTCTTTTAATCAAACTACAGGGTGTCCACAAAGTCTGGCTACATGGAGTAAATAAAATCATAACATAAACAATTAAATATAAAAAATAATAATTTCTTAAAGTATGCGTTAATCCCCATGTGGGTACATGGAGTAAATAAAATAATAACATAAACAATTAAATATAAGAAATAATAATTTCTTAAAGTATGCGTTAATCACCATGTGGGTACATGGAGTAAATAAAATAAGATAAACAATTAAATATAAGAAATAATAATTTCTTAAAGTATGCGTTAATCCCCATGTGGGTACATGGAGTAAATAAAATAATAAGATAAACAATTAAATATAAGAAATAATAATTTCTTAAAGTATGTGTTAATCCCCATGTACCCAGACTATGTGGACACCCTGTATATTAATTAAATATCACATTAGCTCTCTAAAAACCCAGCACTCATTACATCCTAACTATATCTCACTCTTAAATCGAATTTTCCTTAACTCTATAGCACAAATCACTTTCACAACTCTTCTACCTCAATGTTTCTTCCTTGTCGAAAAATTTTGAAATATTGAAAAAAAAAAAATTCTTTTTTGTATGCTCATTTAGACCATTTGTTACCTTTGAGTAAAGAATAAATGTAAAATCATACCATCCGATTTCTTCACATAGAAATAGTTGGTTCCATTGCCTTCCACAACAATATATTCCACCTGAGCATTCATTCCATAATCTTTGTCATCTCTGAAAAGAGTTTAATATTATAAATGTAGTAGACACTTTTCTGTTAGCCAGGAGGTGACATACTAAAGACTTGTTAATTAGGTACATTTAAAACAATTTCTGTTAAGATCCTGTAACTTAGAAATTAGGTTGAGGTCATTCAGTTAGTGCTCATAGCTATAAAAGTACATGATGTAAATCTTTGTCAGGAACTGCCACAACTGCACAAGTGTACCAGAATATTGAACCATCTGAATCATTTAGTTTTTTACAGTTATATCAGTCTTATTTCAAAAGATTTATATATGTCAGAATGTCAATGTTTGGCTTGGCACTGAATGATTGATTGGAGATCTTGAAGGTATGCCTCTATAAGTCACCAATGAATTATTATCATTCAAACAGAGTTCCTGACACAAAGATACTAGATTGGACATTTAATGTGGATCACTACAGAAGTGACTATTATTTAATTAGTGTTGTAGCCATGAGCATTTGGGATTAATTATTGGTTAATTGTTGCAGATACTAACTAATATTCCTTATATAATGTAAACACGGCCCTGGTTGGTTCATTGAGACAATTCACCAAATTCAGCAGACTGGATATGGTCTAATTAAGGAGAACATATCACAGAATGCTGCTGGAAGGTGGAAGACAAAGCCAGTCATAAAATGTGGATGACAAAAATGTGGAAAGCAGCCTGTAGGACTTGAACCATGCATTTTACAGTTGATCAAATTTAGTGCACTGAATATGGTCTAATTTTGATAATGAATTACACAGTATGCTACTGGAAAGTGAAAGACATACCATATGGAATTAGAGGTTAACACCTTCTGAGCTTGATTAAGATAGCCTCTAGTTTTATGATACAAAACATCTTGTTTTATCTTCTATTATGATCATATGTAAGAAACAAATGTTTCTTACATTTGATTTAATACTGATTAATCATGGAAAAAAAGCTTCTTATTTTGATTATATTCCAACAAAGTTAGTATTTCTTAAATCCACTGAAACATGTTGGTAGTTTACATTTATAACACAAATATAGAGATATAGGGAAATAAAAATAAAAGCTTTTTTAATTTGCAATGCGTTTCAATTAGTTAATAATACATGGGGGTTAATAAATTTTGGAAATAACGAAGAATTTAGTGAAATCATTCGTCATCGTTTATTTTTTATCAATTTTAAACTGGTGTTTGGAACATGAATGAATATGAAATTTTGACAAAAGGCTTTAATTTAGATTACTTTAACCCTTTTTTAAACCATATTTCTGTTGGAAAACACCATCTTTGCTTCCATAAGTTTGAGAAATAATGAAGAATTTCAAGGAATATCTTTTGCATTATTAAACTGATGTTAGGAGCATTAATTAATATGAAATTTTGGTGGAAGGTTTTAATTTTGATCAATTTAAAATGGGAAATTCATATCATGGAACCAAGTGGTCTCAAGTGGGTTGTTATCAAAAGGATTAAACATGTTAGTTGCATGGAGATAAAGTTAATGAAACGAAAATGCATTACCTTGCAACTACCTTGATAATCGGATCACCTACTGTCAAATTGTATGGAACAGCAGAGAAATAGTAAGTTTTTTCAAACTGTGGTGGATTATCGTTGTCATCAATTACATTGATGATGACTAGACTTTCAGAAGACCGTGACGGTACACCGAGGTCAGTGGCTACAACTGTTAATTCATGGTGATTATAAAGACTGGTGTTATCATAATGCAGCTGTTGAATTGTGAATATTTCACCAGTTTTATCGGTGATATTAAACAATGATGATGGCATTTTTAGTGAATAATAAAATATATTATTTGGTGAAGTTCTATCGCGGTCCTTCGCTACAACTTTACCCACATGTATTGGAGGAACTTGCAGTTCGGATATTTCAAACATAAACTTTGGCATTGTGAACTGAGGCTGGTTGTCATTAATATCCGTGACTTTTATGGTGACATAAGTACTTGTTTCGTGAGAGCTAGCTCGAGCTGCCACTTTCAATTTGTGATACTCCTTCTTCTCAACATCCAAAAGTGCTCTCACAGATATGTTGCCACTGAGAGGATCTAAAGAGAATTTATTACCAGAATTTTCTAAAAGTGCATAAGTAACTTCTGCATTTTCACCAACATCTTGGTCTTCAGTCGACAGTTGCAAAATAAAAGAACCAATTTCAGCATTCTCGGGGATGCTGGCTGTAAACAGACGTGTGAATCGGGGTGGGTTATCATCAACATCAAGAATAGAAATATCAACAGTTGTAGTTCCAGTTTTTCTATTAGAGGCACTCTGCAGAAAAAAGAAAAGTTTATTAATCAAATTATTAGGAAATACACTGAAAGATAGAATACATAAATTACTGATTTTATTTTTTTAAAGAATTTGAACACAATTGCTAAAATGTTGCAGATATTCTGTGTGGTTTAGAAGCTCACTTCACAATCATATGATTTGGGGTTCAGTCCCACTGTGTAGTACTTTGGGAAAGTGTCTTCTACAATACCCCTGCACTAACCAATGTCGAGTGAGCGAGCGTTTGTCTGTTCATAACATAGTGATTCCACCCCCCACCCCTGCAAAAAAAAAAAACCCCGATAAAATAAGTACCAGACTTAAAAAATAAGTACTGAGATCAATATTTTCTACTAAACCCTACAAGTTGGTGCTCCAGCATGGCCACGGTCTAATGACTGAAACAAATATCAGAGCTAAAAGTAATTATATCTCAATACAACAAAAATATGATCTTGTTTCAGATATTCTTCTATTTTTTATCTTTTATTTGTTTTATTCATTAAACTGTGGCCATGCTGGGGCACTGCCTTCAAGAATTTTAGTCAAATGAATCAACACCAGCACTTATTCTATCGGTCTCTTTTGCTGAGCAGTTAGGTTACAGAGCCTAAACACACTGCCATTGGTTGTCAAGCGGTGGTGGGGGCATAAAAACACACACGAAGGGCTTCTTTCTGCTTCTGTCTACCAAATCTACTCAAAAAGCTTTGGTTGGCCTGAGGCTTATAGTAGAAGACACTTGCCCAAAGGGCCATGCAGTGGGACTGAACCCAGTATCGGTCTGATAAATTCAACTTGCAAGCTGGAAAATACGGTAATAGAGTCAACAAACTAGATGTATGGTCTACTGATAACATATACCAGTACACTAGTAGAAAATGAGATCCAACTATATTTTGCAAAATTACAAGAGCAAAATATTTTCCAATTCCCAGCAATTTATGTTTGGGTATATTTACCACAGTTTAGCTTGGAATGTAGGAAGTAGTTTGACAAAAACAATACGAAATGTTAAAGTTCACAATAAACTTATGGCAACAGCTCAAATATCAGAAAAGTTGTTTCCCCTGTCAGTGGCTTTTCTCTTATTACTGTGAAACATTTCCAGTGGGAATCGGAAATGTCTAATAATTTCTTTCCAATACTAAATAGAACTACTACTACTACTACTACTACTACTACAAGTAGTAGTAGTAGTAGATGGCAATGTTAGCTAAATGCATGAATTGAAAGTAACAAGAAAGCGTTATGTACACAAGTTAAAAGCAGCAATGGAGAATAATAATTACAGGATTTTATGGAATTTACCCATAAAGACTGACCATACATAAAACAAGGAGACCAGATATAATTACAGAGGACAAAAATACACCAAACAGTATAAGATTATAGATTTTTGTTTCATCATATGACAAGAGTAGATACCAAAGAAATTGAGGAAAATAGAGAAATATCAAGATGTAGCTAGAGAGATGAAGAGAATGTAGAAGATAAAAATGACAAGTATTCCTGTGGTAATTAGTACATTTGAAACAACAGCCAAATTGCTATCTAAGAGCTGACTGATACCTGCAAGAAAGAGCCAACCTGTATTCTGCAAGAATTTTTAGAAAGATTCTTGAGATTTGAAGAGATTTGTCAATAAACTTCAAGTCACTAGTCCTGTTAACTAAAGTAACATGTGATGATGGAGTCTCCTATTGAAGATGACATATGTGCATTCAGCTATTGCTGAATGACTTGCCTAAATGATTTGTTTATAGTGATCAAGTGTTTGTGCTGCACATTAGCCCACTCTCTATATCAAATCAATGTTGTCTGAACAAGGGCATGGTGTACCACGCATCAGGTGTTGAAGCGATCGCATAGCAATGCGAGACAAAATGTTTTGCTCAAGAACATAACACATCACCCAGTCTAGGAACTGAAACTACGATCTCACAAATTACCAGTACAACACTGTAACCACTAGGCCATAATAAGAATAATCCTTTCTACTATGGGCACAAGACCTGAAATGCTGGAGGAAGGAAGCTAACCAATTACATCAACCTCAGTACTTAAGTGGTGTGTGTGTGTGTGTGTGTGTGTGTGTGTGTGTGTGTGTGTGTGTGTGTGTGTGTGTGTGTGTGTG
>NC_068993.1:43605814-43632271 GCF_001194135.2 Octopus bimaculoides | reverse complement strand
TGTATGTATGTATGTATGTATGTATGTATACGATGGGCTTCTTTCAGTTTCTGTCTACCAGATTCACTCACAGGGCTTTGTAGAAGGCACTTGCCAAAGGTGCCACACAGTGGGACTGAACCCAGAATCATGCAGTTGGAAAGCAAGCTTCTTATCACACACACACACACACACAGTGGGATTTCTGTATATGAACATAATCTGTTCCAGAGCCTTGTTCATTAACCAAATTGTAACTCACATGATAAATTGAAAAACATATAAACATATAAATAGAGTTAATCTGTTCCAAGCCACACCCAGACTCCAAATAAAAGCATGAAATAATGTTTTATTGGCCCATCCATAAATATGTATGTGTGTATCTTTTTGTTTTGCTTCTGTTCATCCAAAAAATATAAGAAATATTAATATTTTTCTATATAAACTACGAAAATTTGCAAGCTGCATGAAATGTGTACATGAACATTAAACAAACTGTCTGTACACACTCTCCCAGTCACTTATATGCATGAATTGTCTACTTGGTTTGTTATTCAAATTTCAGATTGTTATGAGTTTAATTTTCTTTAGAAAAGACATTTGTTATTCAATTAGTTCATTTAAAGAACCATTCATATATGGGTATCCTAGTGTGTGTGTGTCTGTGTGTGTATTATATACACATAAAGGGTGGCCCAAAAGTAGTTTTACAGTTATAACTTTGGCACTTTAAATTTCTTTTTAATACATTTTATTACGTTTAAATTTCTATCTTACAATTAACTAAATTAGCATAGAATAATGGTTTCATATTTTTTTATAATTAAGATCTAAACTGTTAATATATGAATGCGAAAGAAATAGTTGAATAACTGTAAACCTACTTTTGGGCCACCCTGTATAATATATATTTAATATAAACACACACATGTATACACACATAAATATATATACAACATCCATACACACACACACACATATATATATATATATATATATATATATATACACACATATGCCGAGCAACCACCTTGAAGGTATCATGCAGTGGAATTGAACCTGAAGCCATATGATTCAGAAGCAAACATCTTAATGACACAGCCACGATCATATATAATTATTATTATAGATAGATGTGAATGACAGACAAGAGAGAAAATGGTTAGAAAGTTTAAGATATTGTCATACTGATAATATGATCAGACTTTATTTAGCTGCAATCTTCAACAAGGTGCGTAACTCTGCTTGTACTAATCTGGTAGAAAATAGATTTCACTATTTTTTCAAAACCTAGATTATTATTATTATTATTATTATCATCATTATTGTATTTGTAATTATTAAGGTGGCGAGCTGGCAGAATTTTGTGCTGGACAAAATGCTTAGCAACATTTCCTCTAGTTCATTGCATTCTGAGTTCAAATCCTGACATAGCCAACTTTGCCTTTCATCCCTTTGCAGGGGTTGAGAAAATAGGTACTAGCTGAGTACTGAAGTTGATGTAATTGACTAAACCTCGCCTGCTAAAATTGCTAGCCCTGTGTCAAAATGTGAAACCATTATTATTATTATTATTATTATTATTATTATTATTATTATTATTAGGTAGTGAGCTAGTAGAATCGTTAGTATGCTGGGCAAAATGCTTAGCGGCATCTTGTACGTCTTTATGTTCTGAGTTTAAATTCTACTGAGGTTGACTTTGCTTTTCATCCTTTTGGGGACAATAAAATAGCTACCAGTAGAATATTGAGGTTGATGAAATCAACTTACTCTGCTTCTGAAATTGGTGGCCTTGTGCCAAAATTTGAAACCATAATAATAATAACTGATTCTTGTTTTATTGGCCACAAGGGTTAATATAAATTAAAACCATGTAAGGACAAAGACAGGACGAAGGTTACAAAAGGTTTTGTCCGAAAAGAAAACGTTCGTGTAAACAATGAAAAACAGAGAAAGATATAACAAATAAAACTCCCAATAGGGGGAGGCGCTTCGAAAGGTTACATGTGGAAAAACCCATAAAAGCCATGGGAGCCTGATCAGGAGGGGTATACAGCCCCTTCTCCTTTTATATTACCCTTTTTTTTTACAGGTGTAACCTCAGTATGAATAATAATAATGATAATAAAGAGTATCTTGTTCTAAAAATAATATGCAAATGTTCAAGATCCATCTTATTCAACAAAAAAAAAAAAAAAAAAAAAAAAAAAAAAAAAAAAAAAAAAGATGGATGTGAAGTAGAAATTAATCCAAGGCATTTTTAAACAATTAAAATTTTTTTCTGAATTTCTTGTCATTAACATATAATTTACTTGTTTGCTACTTTTAGACACTAGACTGCAACCATGCTGAGTGACCACATTGAAGGCCTTCAGCCCATTAAATGACCCTTGTACATATACTTTTTTAAAGCCTGGTACTTAATCTATTGTTTCCCTTTTGCTGAAAAATTATGGTGCATGTAAACACACACACACACAATGTGCTTCCATGCAGTTTCTGTTTACCGAATTCCTCTTGTAAGGCATTGGCTGGCCCAGGGCTATAGTAGATGACAATCACCCAAAGTGTCACAAAGTGGGACTGAACCACAAAATCCAAGACTCAGGTGTTGTGAAGCAAGCTTTTTAACCACATGGCTATATCTGCACTTATTCTTTTACTTCTTTCAGTCATTTAATTGCAGCCATGCTGGAGCAGCGACTACGTTTATATAATTTTTAATTTGAATATGCACACAGCATATTGTTGAGTGCTAAATATGAGTTAATACTAGTTCTTATGTTGAAAATTGCTGAGTAAGAAAGGTATCCAGCTGTAGAAACCCATCCAAAAGTAGACATTGATGCACGATGCAGTCCTCCAACTTGTCAAACCTTATTAAACCATCCAACCTATGCCAGCATGGAAGCTGGATGTTAAATGAAATGAGCTAACTCAATTGTTTCTCTTCTTCCACAGCAATTCTGAAAGGTTTTTAAAACCCTAATCCAAATTAATCCTATTTTGATATTTATAATTTATAAGTAAGGCTTTTGGAGGTGCATTTAGCATTTAGTGACTGATATGATTTAGTTTCAGAAAAAAAGGGGGATCCTTTAAAAGGAATGGAGATAATTGTTATCAAAACTCTGAGTCTGAGAATTAGTAAAATTCTTAAACTTAAATACTTACTTGGTCAACAGCTTTGATGGTAAGCTGGTAAAAGTCAATTTTTTCTCGATCAATTTGGTTCTTTGTAGAAATGCAGCCTGAAGATTTTATTTGGAAAGCATCCTTAGAATTTCCATTTGTGATTTTATAGGTAACCTTACCATTTTTACCAGAATCAGCATCCTTTGCAGACACACATACTACTGTTTTACCTATTTCATTTGTTTCTTCGAATGAAGTGTAATAATGCATTTGATCAAAGTAGGGTGCATTATCATTAATGTCAGCAATGAAAATACGCAATTCCTTATATGAAGTCAGAGGGTCACTGCTAGTATCAGAAGTTCCAATCCACAAACTGTAATAACTGGTTTCTTCAAAGTCCAATTGGTTGGCAATGATGAGGTCATTACGCTTAGGATCAATACCGAAGGCATTGTTGATGTTTCCACCTGCAATGAAGTATTTCAGAGGAACAGCCTTCGGAGAAACACCAGACAAACGAGTTACTGTGGTGTTTAGAGAAGAATTTTCTTCAAGCTTGAATTCAGTTTTGGCAAGTGTGAATTGAGGTCGACGGGTTTTATTTTTTTGCAGAAGGTGAATCGTTACTTTAGCTTTTGAGAAAAATGGGTTTTGGCTCTGTGGAAGAAACAATAAAAAAAGAAAAAGATTTGAAAATTCAATAACATGAAAGCACCTTACATTATTTACATCTGCAATGAACGTTCTTATACATTAGGATCATTGGTCCTTATTCAGAGTGTATATATGGGAGTGAAGGCATGTGGCATAGTGGTTAGGCTGTTGCACTCATGATTGCTAGATCATGGGTTCAATTCCCTGAGTGGGCGGTGCGTTGTGTTTTTGAGCAAAACACTTCATTTCATGTAGTGGGGAATGTTGGCCTGCTCGCCTAGCCAGCAGAGTGGCATCATTTGAAAGCTAATGCAATGCAAGAAATGCATTGTGATCAATGATGTGTAACAATATCAGGCAACCTGATTGGTCACATATGGGAGTGTCAAACCATCCAGCTCATGCCAACATGGAGAAAAGGACATTAAATGATGACATTATATATATATTACCCAAGGGAAAGGCAAAGGCTGATACAGCTGGCAATAGTGATGTCACAACTCATTTCTTACAGCTGAGTGAACTGGATCAATGTGAAATAAGTGTCTTACTCAAGAACACAACACACAGCCCAGTCCAAGAATTGAACTCACGAGCTCATGATTGAAAGCCCGATGCTGTAACCGCTGAATCATGTGCCTTCCCTTCAATTACAATTAGTGGAATATATCAGTGTGACACGGTCTCCGACCTGTGTAGGGTAGCAGTAACCCTAAATAACTAACTTTGAGCTTCATGAGCATTGAAAGTGGTCATAAAATCATAGAGGAAACTATGTGGAAGCCTACTGAGAGGACTATTCCCATTCTATGGCGGGAGACTTTATCACCTGGTCTCTCAGGTGCTTTGAGCAAGTACCTGGCCAAGTCTTCAGTCTCGTTTTAATTTTTTTTCCCCACATCACTTTTGGAGGATTTAATTATATAATTAAATAAGAAGTAAATGAGTAAATAGATAAATATAATTTATGAAATGTTATTAAAAAATCTTGATATTACCTGATCTGATGCTGTAACATAGATGATGAATTGCCGACCAAGTCCCAGATATAAGTTTTGGTTTGACTTAACAACACCTGTCGTAGAATTTATCTTAAACTTACTTTCATCACGTCCAGAAAGAGCATAGCTTATCTTTCCATTAAGACCAATATCAAAATCAACAGCTGTTATTCCAAATACAAATTCACCTGAAAAAGAGAAAAAAAAAAAAAAGGAAAGATGGATTATATAACATATTGAAGAAAAATTTAACAAAATTTTTTTAATGATATCAAAAGATAAAAGTAAAATTTTCTCCAAAACTTGGATTAGCCACTGCAGTTTTGCAGTGGCTCATCAGAATTTGTTGTTAATCTCTCTAATCCAAATGATATTTTTTTAATAAAGGTGATTATAAATTTGAAGCTAAATAATAAAATTACAAATATGAATCATCAAAGGTATAAAAGTTCTTTAAATAGTAACAGTACAAAAATATAGAATTCATGAATAAATCTAATAAGATAGTTAAAGTGTTGCTTCATATCTAAAACAGTTGTAGAAATTAGTAATGAAGGATGAAAAGGAAAATTTGTTTGTTTTTAAACGACTACTCCTGCAGAAGCTAGCTGTAATTTCAGGTGCATAATTAAGTCCTGTTAAGCTTTTGGTGCGAACAAACCAAACTTATCATTTAGTAAAGAAGTAATATGAAGGCTTGGGCAACAAAAGCAGGATGAAAAGATAACATCAGTGGAAGAATTTGCTGTTATTTTATTACTGAAGAATATTTTATTTTTGAAGTGTATGTGGGTGAAAAGCTAAGCATCCCATAGATCAACTGACAAGAGTCTGTTGTTTCTTATTCTTATAATAATAATATCAGGGGAAGTTAAGGCAGCGAGCTGGCAGAATCGTTAGCATGCTGGGCAAAATGCTTAGCTGCATTTTGTCTTTCTTTACATTCAGAGTCTGCCGAGATTGACTTTACCTCTCATCCTTTTGGGGTCAAGTACATCGACTTATCCCCTCCTCCTGTAAGACTGAATTAGGTGCCTTGTGGCATTTGTTCTGCCTCTATGCATTCTAGGCTCAAAACTACCATACCCTACTTGAGTGATAATCTCAATCTCTCACTCAGTTTAACACCATCACCACCAGACACTCTGTCCACTCTGTTTCAAGTATTTGGGAGCAGGTCTCTGCTTCGAGGGAACCTTTCTCTTCCCTTCCCTCTCACCAGTCTTGGAGACCCTGTAAAAGGCCAGGGACACTGCCTAACCTCCTGACTTAAAAGAAAAAAAAATAATACAAGAAATTTAATTGAAGTTAATTGAACAAGAACCAGGCCAACAAAGCAGTCCCTCAACTTGTTAGATATAGTAGTCAAATTTCTTGGAAAAACCATTATATCATCTAAAAAACAAAATGGGATACAAGGGATATTACATTACCAATTTCTTGCACACAAGACATATGGCTGGAATGCCTTTGATCATGGGTCAGCTTCATCAGGACTTCCCTGTTGTTAGGCAACAACAGTCTCAAATCAACAATGAGGGAATTTTCTACATGGTCACTCAACTCACAAGAAATGGTAGCAAAATTTCCCTCAAATAACACCCTACCATCTTAAAGGTGGAAAGCATCCATTACATAATGTAGTTCAAGATATGCTATGTTTGGAAAACGAATGGTTGTTCATGGATGGAATATTTTTGATAATAGCAAACTAAGAGCTAATTGATAGCTGTCACACACAAACAGGGGGTGATGTAATTCAGAGCCAGTGTGTTTGAACCAAATGTGTCAAGAAGGATACCAGACTGTAAAACATCACCTCAATAACAGATTCCTCTAACTCATGCCAACATAGAAAGTAAAAACGGAAGTAAAGACAAATTAATGAATAAATGAGCATCAATGAATTAATGTTGAAACTGCCATGCTCTCAGTCTCATGTAGTGTGTGTGTCAGAACAAACATAGAAAATATCAGTGGGCAGACAACACATATACAAGCTGTATGTGTCTATCCTTTATAGTCACAGTAGCTGAAATAGTGTGGATATATGCATGTGTGTGTGAGAATGCGTGGGTGTGTGTGCGTGCGCGTGTGCGTGTAACTGTGTGTAATGAAAGACCAGACGCAAAGGTACTTATAGATTTCCAATTTCCTCCTCTGATACACTTCTATGGTTACATTTCTTTAAATATTATCACCATTAAGTTGATCCTTTAATTGAATGACTCTATATATTCGAGATGACATAAATAAATCAAGTTCAATGTAACAAAAAAAAAAAAAAAAAAAAAAGAAAGGAAGAAAAAAACAAAACAAAAAATACCTGTTGAAAGGTGTCCACATAAATTGTTAAAGAAAGTCATCAAAACACAACAATAGGCAATAACTGTAAAATACCTTTTACTGTTGGATGGTAAATAAATCTGTTATATGATTTCTGATTAAACTTTGGCTTGTTATCGTTTCTGTCTCGCACATTAACTGTCACTGCAGCTGTTGCTGTTCTTGGAGTGTAGCCAGCATCTTCAGCTACCACAAAGAACTTATATTGGTCTTGTTTTTCTCGATCAAATGATGCAGTTGCCATAATTGTTCCCCTCGCTGGATCAATAGTAAACTTGCCATCCAAGTCAGATATCAGAGAATATCTGCAACGAAATAGAAGTCGTTAATTTAATTTCAAGAGGACATTAAAACAAAAACGAGCTATAACAACGGTGGACTTCGACAGATTAGGGCTCTGAAATTTCTTGCTGAACAACCTGCACAGGTAATTTGTTTTTAGTGATCAAATGTTTCTACTGCCCATTTCCTCCATCAAATCAACATTTCATGTACAGATGCATGGTGTACCGCACGGCAGATGTTGAAGTGATTACAGAGCAACATGAAATAAAAAGTCTTTTGCTTAAAACCACAATGCACCACACCCAGTACAGAAATTGAAACCTGATTCTGTTATTGTGAATGCAACACCTTAACCACTAAGCCATGTGTTCTCACCAGCACAACAACAACTACATATTTTGAGCTGTTGTTATGTAACTTGTACTGGTTAATGCTACTTAACCACTCATTAAAACCATTTCAAGGAATCTAATCAGAAATGGTTGGTGTACGTTCAAAAGCTGATCAATATGTGAATCTCAAAAATCAAGACAGCAAGCAACCAGAATTGTTAGCACATCAGATAAAATGCTTAGTGACATTCCTTCTGGTTTTATGTTGCAGGTTCAAATGTCACTGAGATTAACGTTCAAGGTTCAAATGTCACTGAAGTCAACTTCCAGGGTTCAAATGTCATTGAGGTCAACTTTCAAGGTTGATAAAAAAAACTGCCAGTCAAGTACTGGATGGGATTAAGGGGAGATTAATGTAACTGACCTTCTCCACTTCTAAAAACTACTGGCCTTTTGCTAAAATCATTATTATTATGGTAATAAGATGGCAAAATCATTAAGGAGTTGGACAAAATGTGGCATTTTTTCAAGCTATTTACATTCTGTGTTCAAATGTTACTGATGTCAGCTTGACTTTTCATCCTTCTGGGGTCAGTACCAGTCAAATACTGGAGATCAATGGTAGCAGCTAACCTTCACTCCTCAAAATTGCCTTCCATCCTTTTGGGGTTGATAAAATAACTACCAGTTGAGCACTGGGGTCGATGTAATCGACTTAGCCCATCCTTCTAAAATTGTTAGCCTTGTGCCAAAATTTGAAACCATTATTATTATTATTATCATTATTATTAGTATTATTATTGAGAAAAGCTGGCAGAATTGTTAGCATGCTGGGCAAAATACTTAGTGGAATTTTGCCAGTCTTTACATTTTGACTTCAAATTCTGCCGAGGTCGACTTTGCTTTTCATCCTTTCAAAGTTGCTAAATCAAGTACCACTTGATTCTTGGGGGCCAATATAATTAACTTACCGCCTACACCAAAATTTCAAACCTTTTGTTTTTTGCTTCATAGTACAAAGGATTATTAATATTAATATTATTATTTAATGTTTCTTCTTTCATCAATAAATAAATCCTTTAGTCTGAAATAACGCAATGCTTTTATTATTCACCAAGCTTGACTTTGCCTTTTATTCCTTTCAGGGTCGATAAATTAAGTACCAGTGAAACACTGGGGTCGATGTCATCTACTAGTCCCCTATCCTAAAATTTCAAGCCTTGTACCTTTAGTAGGAAGGATTATTATTATTTAATGTTTCTTCTTTCATCAATAAATAAATCCTTTAGTCAAAAATGACAATGTTATTATTATTATTATTATTATTGACTATAACAAATACTATTTATTATCAGTTTGATTTAGACAGTATTCTTCTTATAAAACATAAAACAAACATCAAGAGGTAAAAACAAAACAAGAAACAAAAACAGACAAAAAAACAAAAGAAACTTCAACAAAACAAAAAACTGAAACCCACAGATATTTTCAATGTTCTCCAAGTGTGATAAAATGAAAGTAAATCAATGATTATGTTTTCTAATGAAGACTTATTAATGTCAGCACTAATTTTAATCCAAACCACAAGCAATTTCTTGGTTTTCTGCAGGTAGATTAATCATGAGACAATAATAAGTTTCCAACTGAGATTATATAATCTCATTTCTTCTTTTTATCTAGTTTTCTTTTTCTTTTTCCTATATATAAATTCAGCTTTGTCATGTCGATTCTGTAATCAACTTTATTTTTCATTTCTATCCAGTCTGCAGCCACTGAAGACAATTTCAAACTTACTTTCTTAATTTATTTGTTGGTTTTTATACAAATTTCTTTTGGTCAAATCATAAAGAACTTAGCTAAGCTTTTAATTTTTTTTTTAAATAAAAAAACTCTCCTATAAGATAAGTCGTTGTAATTCTTTAGAATGTAAGATTTGAATTAAGATGAATGCAGACATTATTTCTGGGTAGATGCTATAGAAAAGGAGGGATTCTGGTCACATCTGAAGATTTAAAAATGTTCAAAGCACATAAAAAAAAAAGTAAAAAAAACTTTTAGCTATGTAAGACTGTTGAATAAATACTAGCATAAATTCTTATTCCACAATATAATGTCATAAGTTTTCTATGAAAATTCTTCAATATAACTTTTCTATAAAAATTCTTTCTTATCATGATGTTATAAATTTCCAGTTTAAATTCTTCACTCCACCTTCACTCACCCTCTCTTCTAAAATGTGAGTGGCTATGTAGCTCCTCTATTTCAGTCGTTTTCTTTTATATTTTACCACTATCCACTTCTTATTCACCTAGCATACAGTTGCCCCACCTCCTCACCACTTGGGGTTTGTAGTCTTGCAAGCTGCATAGTGGCCTCACTAGTGCTGATAGCATGTAAAAAGCACCTACTGCACTCTCAGAGTGGTTGGTGTTAGGAAAGGCATCCAGCTGTAGAAACCTTGCCAAATCAGATTGGACCCTGGTGCAGCCTCCTGGCTTGCCAGTCCTCAGTCAAACCGTCCAACCCATGCCAGCAGGGAAAGCAAACATTAAACAATGATGATGATGATGATCTGCATGCATTTGATTATTGAACTCATTTGAGAAAAATATACCTTGTGTATTATAACTACTGTGTTTGATCAAACACATTCTATAGATTTATGTAACTTATAACAGAAACTATTTCTGAACTGCATTATTTCAGTTGAATGAAATATTAACATATCAAGGAGGGCACAGTATTTCTGTTCTTGAACAGTGTTTTGAAGCATTCTCACCATCAAGATATATATTATCAGTCTAGTCAGTTAATGCTGTAGTTATCTTAAGGGATCATATCTATGGATCTTTATTAAAAAAAAAAACAACAAAAAAAAACATGGTATGTTAATCTAGTAATCTAAGAGAGATAACAAAACACAAGAAGAATATAACAAAATCCAAAACGAAATAGGGAATTATGCTCATAAATATTTGTTGATAATTATTATAAATATTTGGTAATTTTATTATGATGTAATTACTAAGGTTCTTTGGAACAACAAGGCATCTAGAGGTTTCTATTTCTTCTCACCTTATAAAATCTAAATCCTCCTAGCTCTTATGTTAGACACCATAATGAAAATGACTAATGGATTATTGCCCTTGATATGATTTGGAATTAACTGTTTAGAAACAGTTTCATTAACAAAATTTATTCTGCACCCAAGTTTTTTCAGTTAAAATCAAGATTAAAGTAGTGCAACTTATACAGGAGTAAAGACAGATTAATATATAACAAAAGAACAAAGACATTATGAGTAAACCTGAAAGCTCACCTGATCAAAGCATTAATTCCTTCGTCTTTGTCTGAAGCTTTCACAGTCACAATAGAAGAGTTTTCATGTTGATTCTCATCAATGTAACCTACATAGTGTGGCTGCAGGAAGACAGGGGTGTTATCATTTATATCTTGTACTTCAATGTTCACAGTACCAGTACCAGTCAATGGAGGAGACCCTGAGATAAACAAGAGATAAGCATAATTAATTTATAACCTAACCTCTTTCTTTAGCACGCTTATTATTATACATTTAACTCATCAGCACGATAATACATTGTAGTCTAAGATCGACAACTGCTGGTTTCCCGGTTTCTCTGGTGTATGTATTTCTCTCTGGATGGGATGCCAGTCCATTACAAGATTACTTATTTTTACTAGCTGAATGGACTGGAGTAACGTAAAATGAAGTGTTTTGCTCAAGAACACAATACATTGCCCGACCCAGAAATTGAAACCACAATTTTACGAACATGAGTCCAACACCCTAACCACTACGCCTTGTACCTCCACAAAGACTGACAACTGGTTAACAAATATTTGTATATTTGTTTATGTTTAACATCCACTTGTCTATACTGGCATTGGTTGGATGGGTGCTTACTTGAAGCAGTATTTTTACATCTGGATGCTCTTCCTGTCACTAACTCTTTCCTGCTTTACAAATACAAAAGTTTTTATTCCATTACTTTGAAATTATGTTATGTACACCAAAACGTAAATACAACAACACCATTTTCTTTTTTTCTTCTTCTCTCATGTGCCAAAAGGAAATGCCAACCTTCACACACACACACACACAAGGATAAAGACCCCCTTCAGTCATGAATGACCATGGGATTACATCTAGAAAGTTACCCTCAGGGGTAAAGGTCCGGTTGTTTATGGAAGACCAGTAGTTACCCATGAATACCAGCCTCCTTCTCCACACCACCAATGTTATCCAAGGGAAAGGCAGAGGTCAATACAGCTTGGCACCAGTGAGGCCGCAACTCATTTCAACAGCTGAGTGAACTGGAGCAACATGAAATAAAGCGTCTTGCTCAAGAACACAACACATAGTCCAGTCTGAGAATCAAACTCACTACCTCATGATTGTGAGGCTGACACTCTAATCACTGAGCCATAGTGGTAAGTATCAACACCTATCATGTGGGAGACCAGGGTTCAATTCCCCACTGGGGAGGTTAATACACACACACATATACACATCAAGCTCTCATACAGTTTCTGTCCAATCTCACTCATATGACACTGGTCAGCCTAGGGATGGAGTAAAAGACAGTGGGACTAGACCTTAGACCAATATGACACTTGAAAAAAATGTATAAAAGTTTGTAAAGCAACAGATGTTTATTTTTCCAAATTTGAAGTATATTCTTATATTGTTTTATGGGTTCCACTCACTGAGCTGTGGCCATGCTGGGATTTCACCCTTAAAGTATGTGCATACACATATATGTGCAGTGTGTGTGATCATTGTTATGATATCATCCAATATTCCTTGCTAGTATGGGTCAGATGAAACTTACTGAAAAACCATTTCTATGGCTCAACGATTTTCTTGTGGGCACATGGTCTTCCCACTTGTTTCCCCTAGTCCTTTAAAGCAATGAAAAACTCAATGGCTGGAGATGCCTTCACAGCAGATTATAAACAAAGACATCATCCCTTAAGCAGTGATATTGTTTTTACACAGCATGGAAACAACATCAAGACAATGGAAAGTCTCTCTCTTTCTCTCTTACACACACACAACAAACACACGCTATAGGAAACCCATTGCATGAGAGTAGGCATGTAGCTTCTTGATAGCAAGAAACCTTCTGGCACACAGAAACATCATTAAGGTTCTTACCTGAATCGGTAGCTATAACAGTGAGTCTATAGGTAGATTGAACTTCTCGATCAAGTTTTCGACTAGCAGTTATTTCCCCTGAGCTTGAATTTATATGAAAAATATTTCGGTCACCATCACGAAAAGCATACGTTATCCGGCTGTACAGATGTGAATCATCATCTCTTGCTGACAATATACTAACATGGACGGGCAACTTCTCCATATTCTCTTGGACATAAGCTAGAAAAGGTGAGTCAACAAATACTGGAGCATTATCGTTAATGTCAACTATGGAGATATAAACAGCTGCCGTGTCATTACGGGCTTCGACCCCGTTATCTTCACATTGAATGATAATGTGGTAAGACTTCTTCCGTTCGTAATCCAATTGTTTCTGTATTCGCAACAAACCACTGCTCTGATCAAGACTGAAATCTTGGTTATCATCGCCTTCAATGATAAAGTACCTAAACAAGAAGAGGAGATTGAATCAAATTAATAAATAGAAGTGGTGAATGGGTGAAGGAGTTGTTTGATGTTTTTGTCGGTAAAGATCAGGAATTATATAATTTACTGTTGCTTCATCAATCAACTACATAAGAGAAACACAATGCTAAAACATGAAAGGTGGTGGTGGTGGTGGTGTTGATGATGGGGCTGCTAGTGATATTAGTGCAAATTTTTGTTTGTTTATTTATTTCTTCGATTAGCACTGCAATAATCAATACGTTTGATTTTAAATAAAACTAGAAATAGGTATTAGAAGAGACGATGATGATTTTTTAATTTTATTTTTATAATCTTAATAATAATACTATTTTATAATTTTTTTATAATCTTAATAATAATAATAATAATAATAATAATGATGATGAGAAGAAGAGAGTTAAACAACAACAGCATTATATGTCAACAAAACAATATTGAAAAGTTCCTGAATGTTGCCATTGAAACAAATTACTGAAGAATTTTTAAAAGATAATCTTACCACCCTACCCACCCCTACCACCCACACATTACCATCTGAGCTCAATTGATTTTGTTAATATCTGTTCTGAAATGTTTGAGTTTAGTTAGTGGAAAAGCTTTACGAAATCTGTTCTACTTAATAAACTAAAGCTATAACAGCAGCAAATCGTTATTGAGGACGGCACTAAGTCAATGTAGTAGAGAGTACATAATGGCTGCACATCACAGAAGAAGGAGATTGTGGAGTATCATCATCTTCATCACTATTGTTTTAGACCCGTTTTCCATGTTGGTATAAGTTGGATGAGTCGTTATAGTCTAAGCTGGTACTTAGTTAAAGAGTTACTATGGCCCACCTAGGCAGATTAAAGGATCAGGTGTCACTCATACTTTTTATTTCTGCTATGGCTTCTATTGTGGAGGCGCAATGGCCCAGTGGTTAGGGCAGTGGACTTGCGGTCATAGGATCGCGGTTTTGATTCCCAGACCGGGCGTTGTGTGTGTTTATTGAGCGAAAACACCTAAAGCTCCACGAGGCTCCGGCAGGGGATGGTGGCAAACCCTGCTGTACTCTTCCACCACAACTTTCTCTCACTCTTACTTCCTGTTTCTGTTGTGCCTGTAATTCAAAGGGTCAGCCTTGTCACACTGTGTCATGCTGAATATCCCCGAGAATTACGTTAAGGGTACACGTGTCTGTGGAGTCCTCAGCCACTTGCACATTAATTTCACGAGCAGGCTGTTTCCGTTGATCGGATCAACTGGAACCCTCGACGTCGTAAGCAACAGAGTGCCAACAACATGGCTTCTATGGATTGATGTTTTTCCTAATTCAAAGAGTTAACATCATCATCCTTCAATGTTAGTCTTCCATGCTGGCCATGTCCGTCAGGAAAGGCAAAAGGGGTCTTTGGACTATGGTGTCTTTCCTCATTCATAAAGCACTTTACAGAATGTAGAAGGTGCCGTCTACTATGGATCTACCACTAGACAGCCGTCATATCCTCAAGACAAGGCAACAGTGTTCTCTTAACAATACACGGTGTCTGCTTAGTCATCACCAGAATATACTAGGTCACTTTTATCATGGCAGTACCACTACAAAAGTTGCATTGTCTTCAACAAAACAAGACAAAAGTGTCCTCTGGATCCTAGGTTGCTTTTGCTTATTCATCGCCATCTAGAACCATGGTGCTACCATTAAAAAGATAAGATTAAAGAGTCCTCCTGGATCTACACTGTATGGGAAAAAACTGATACAAATGAGATGGTTTCCATAAGAACAGGTTCTGGATACTTTTTGACTGCTAATTACTCAACCATAAAGTAAAGGTTGAAAGTCGTTTCATATCAATCAGCTAAATTAGAGCAAGAATAATTACATGCTCTGTTCATTGATGCACACAACACAATGGCTATATTAATAAGAGTTGAACTGGTGACCATGTGATCAGTACTGCACTACCTGAATCCCACAACCACACATAATTATAAGGTACATGTATAATGTGTGCATCTCTGTTCATAAGTTACACAGACACATAGACTTCTTTTTCTTCTCCACGTGTAGCAACTGAGATATGTTTCACAATGCTGCACCTGATATCTCTGTCCCCTTTTGGCTTTGAAACATCCTGAATTTCATGTGTGTTTCTGCCAATAATATCAATGTAGTTGGAAGGATCTTTGTCCTCTGTTAGGATGTGGAAGACTCCAAAATATCACATCTCATATGGCCTGTTGGTCAACTTAATAGCAGTGGCCAGTAAGGCCCTCACCCTACATTGAGCAACAATGAGAGATAGACAAATTATGACATTTGCTTATTCAACAAAGCTAAAATAAATGAATTACTTTAACTTCTCATCCCCTAGCATAAAACTTAATTGAAACCCCATTCAATTGAAGGGGATCTGAGTCACATGAGCTGCATGGTAACCTCACTATTGATGGCTCCATGAAAAAAAAAAAAGCAACCACTACACTTTGTAAAGTGGAAAAATGCACCCACTATACTTCAGTGTTAGGAAGAACATCCAGCTGTAGAAACCAAGCCAAAGCAGACACTGGAACTGGATGCAGTCATAAATCCTGTCAAAGCACTAAAATAATGTCAAACCTTCAAAATTATGTCAGCAGGAAAGATGGACATTAAAAGAAAATGGTAATGATGAAGATGATACTTTCTAATTTAAAAAATAAAGCTAAGAAACAGTAAAATTTAAGCAATACTCACCGAACCATACCATTCAGACCTATGTCAAGATCTGTAGCGGTGACCCGCAATAAAATAGTACCAACAGGCTTGCTTTCACTTATGTTTGCTTGATATTGCTTTGGGAAGAACACTGGATTGTTATCATTTTCGTCTTTTACATGGACAACAATGTCAATTGTGGACGATAACATGGGTGTCCCTCCATCTGTTGCCTTGATAGTCAAATAGTAAGTATCTCGAGACTCTCTGTCCAAAGATGACATCAATCTTAAGCTTCCGTCATCTGGTCTAATAGAGAATGGACCAGTAGAAGCAGTGATGGAGTATTTGATGTTCTGATTGGGCCCATCATCATCATCGTCTATTGCTTTAATGTTGTACACAATAGTATTAATTGGAGCGTTTTCTTCCACCCATATTTCAGTTGGCGACGTAAATCTTGGGGCACAGTCATTTACATCAGATACTATAATTGTCACCTGAAATAGGCAAAAAATAGAAACCAAGGGATATTATTAAGGGTCCGAAACTGAAACAATGTGGTAAAATTATTTACTTGGTCCCTAAATGTAGGTGCAGGTATGGCTGTGTGGTTAGAGAGTTTATTTCCCTATCACATAAAGTAAAGTTACCTTCTCAAGTCATGCTGACTCATAAGGGTTGGTTTCCCGGTTTCCTTGGCATATATATTCCCCACCTGGGTGGGACACCGGTCCATCACAGGATTACTCATTTTTGCCAGCTGAGTGGACTGGAACAGCGTGAAATGAAGTTTTGCTCAAGAGCACCACACATCGTCCAGTCCAGGAATCAAAACCACAATCTTATGATCATGAGTCCAACACCCGAAATACTAAGCCATGTGCCTACCAAGTGGTTTTGCATGGCTCTTTGTGCAAGTATATTCTACTATAATGCTGGACCAACTGAAGTCTTGTGAGTTGATTTCACAGAAGGAAACTGAAAGGAGCATCATGTATATGTGCATGTGTGTGAGAGTGCATTGTGTATGTGTGTCCATTTGTTTGTTTATATTTGTGTTACTCCAAAAATTTCTGAACAACAAGCAGTGACATAACTGTCATTTCTTCTGTTAACAAATAATCCACTTGCTTCATGTGAAAGAAGAGATCCATTACTTAAAAAGTAAGGGATAGTGCCAGGAAGGGCATCTGGCTGTTACACAATACCTAAATAATATACAATGTCTAACTCATGCTGGCATAGAAAAATGGATGTAAAAATGAACTAAATAATTGATTCAGTTTTAAAAACAATGACTACATAGAACATAACTCTAAATCTAGGAATATATAGTAATAATCCTTTCTACTACAGGCACAAGCCTTGAAATTTTGGGGGAGGAGGCTAATTGATTACATTGAGCCCAGTGTGTAACTTGTACTTCTTTCACCAACGCCGAAAGAATGAAAGGTGATGTCGACCATGGCAGATTTTGAACTCAGAATGTAAAGACAGATGAAATGTCATTAAGCATTCAGCCCGGCATGATAATGATTCTGTTAGCTCACTGCCTAAACAGAAATAATAATAATTCTTTCAAATTTTGGCACAAGGCCAGTAATTTGAGAGGAAAAGCATGTCAATTATATTGACATCAATGTGTTCAACCGGTAGTTATTTAATCGAACCTTTAAGCATGAAAGGCCAAGTCAGCCTTGACAGAATTTGAACTTAGAACATAAAGACAGACAAAATGCCGCTAAGCATTTTTGCCCTGCATGCTAACAATTCTGCCAGTTCGCCACCTTATATCATCATCATCATTATTATTATTATTATTATCAATAATAATAATTTTGAATAATTCACCTTTGGAAACAAACCTTATTCAGGGACCTTTTGAGTGGGATGGGCTACTCGACCTGAAGAAAATTCTAACTGGGCCCCCACCTGTGAGGTCATGCATTGTTTATCTTGATATGAGATCACCATGTTGTGCACATATGGTTGTGATGCATGTGCCTGGTGTACCCTTATCAGACGGGTAGTCATGATGGGTATATTGGGCTTCGTATATTTTACCCCAGTGTTACTTTGATGGCATGCACTGCTCTCTCACTCAATAATAATAATAATAATAAGAAGAAGAATGCTGAAAACTTGTGGATACCTAACGCTACAAGTAGTAACCCACTAACCACATAATTCCTATTGGAATAACACCGAACCTGAGCCAGACCAAAATAATAATAATAATGATAATAATAGAAGTACAAGCCACAAGAAGAAGAGATTGCATGAATGCTGGCAATGAAGAAAATAACTGTCATTCAATAGTTGTAAGGGTACTGGGAGCATTAACAATCAGGTTTGAGAATTTTGTTGGAGAAATTGCGATTGGCATGAGGGTAGAAGATGCTCAGAAAACTGCTGTATTGGGGACAACAAGGATTTTGAGATTGGTACTTGGATGTTAAGTATCATGGAAGAAGACACTGTGATACTCTTGACAACAACAGATTGCTGTCTGTTCCTACAAAATTAGTTGGAGCAAGTGAAATTGAGAGCTCTGAGAAGTGAAATGTACTGTACATGAAGGAAAAAAATGCTTTCTAATTGATGTATCAATACCAGCAGATGGCAACGTTTCCCTAAAAAAAATGGAGAAACTTTCAAAATACAAAGACCTGGAAATAGAGGTAACTCGAATGTGGAATCTAAAAACAGAAACAATTCCTATCATAGTAGGTGCCTTAGGTATAATAAAAAAATATTCAGACAAATACATAACAAAAACACCAGGACTTACAAATATATATAGCATACAGAAAATTGCACTACTGGGCACTGCACACATCCTACGCAAAACACTTTCAATACAGTAACCATAAGAGCATCACAGCAAACCACAGCACATACCCAAGGCGCACAGAGCTGCGCTCGGTAGTGAAGTGAAAGCACGTTATAAAAATAAAACTACTGAACAATAATAACAATAATAATAATAGTGAAGGACTCTCCTGTCAAAGATGGTGTGTGAGTGTTCAGCTTTTTTGCTGAACAACCTGTACAAATGATTTGTTTACAGTGATCAAATGCATGTGCTGTACATTAGCTCTCTTTCTCCATCAAATCAATGTTGCCTGAACAAGTGCACGGTGTACCATCAGATGAAGTATTTTGCTCGAGAAACACAATGCACCACCTGGTCTAGGAACTGAAACTGTAAGTTTGCAATTATGACTGCAACATTCTAACCACTAGGCTATGCACCTTCATACAATAATAATAGTGATGATAATAACAATCTATTGATGATTTACTTTACCAATGTCTTGAATAAAACCAATTTTCTGTAGACTGTAGAATTTCAACACCCGTTAAAAAAAAATAAGGTCAGTTTGGTAACATCAAATAAGGATTAGCTGATCGATTGCAATAATATAAGGATTAGAGTATCTATTGCAGTAACAGGGATTAGTGTATTTATTGCAGTAATAGTTAAGGAATAAGATGGATATTGGTCATGTTCTTAAGAATGGTTGATTTGTAGGAATCATCTTAGTTCGAAAAAAATCAATCAAAAATAAGATCTTTGCTTTCCAGCTGTTGTTTTGTTTATCAATTTTATTATTGGAGAAAATATAATGGTAATCTTCATATTAATATTCTTGTAATATGGAATGTATTGAAGTCACCAGGGCAATGGTTGGGTGATAAAATACAGAATCTTAGGAATAGTCTACCATTAAATCTTATTTTCTTTTGATTTAGAAATTCCCGTGTTATTTTTCAGAAAGCATCAAGTCTGGCATGGTGAATGAAATGAAGGAAGTAAACAACAAGTTCCATTTTGCAGAAGATTTAAGAATTGGTATAAATTCATACTTTATACTTTTCTTAGATTAGATGAGAGAGAGAGAGAGAGAGAGAGAGAGGTTTTAATTTCTAGCTAATCAATGAAAACTTTTAAATACCAAATACTTTCGGATTTACTCAGTGTGATCAGAGTTGTAGACATGGCTGTATAGTTAAATAGTTTGCTTCACAACCATATGGCTTCAAGTTCAATCTCACTGAATGGTGCATGATGCTAGTAGATTCTATTTTGACTTGAGGGCAACTGCAATGACTTGTAAGTGGATTCAATAAACAAAAACTATGAAGAAGCCTGTGGTGCACACACACACACACAGAGATAGGTATAATATATCCAGGCGGGTACCGTTCAAGCACTCAATTATAATCAAAGTTATGGCTAACTGCATTGAGTGGTAAGCAGCACCTAGGATTATTTGAGGCAAGCAATCCCAATGGATTTCATCCGATAGATAAATGATGGGTTTGCTTCACTGGATCATAAATAGTTTACCAAGTGTACATCCAAGGCAGTTACAATGAATATGGAGATTAATATATCTGCATATTTAACTAAATTAAATTTAAATAAAAAAATTATGCAGATGTATTCATCTCCGTATTCCTTGTAACTGCCATATATGTATATGAAGCTGAATGTCCAAAGAGAATCAAGTCTACAAAGCTATCATATTTTGGGCTTTTAATACACCATGAATCATTGCCTAAGACCATCTTGATAGGAAGTGTGGAGGGTAGAGACAGCAAAGATGTTTGTGAACTGACATCAGAGAATGGATTGGAAGCAAGGGCTTATTGTATATATGCAGTACAACACATAAGGAACTTAAAAAATTTGGCAAGTTGAGCCTTGAATTCAGAGAGGGGACCTGATTGATGGTTGATGTGCGTGTGCATGGGAGAGTGTGCGTGTTGGTATCTCACCACTTGACAAACAGTATTGGTTTGTTTATGTATCCACAAATTAGCAGTTCAGCAAAAAAATTGGGGACTGATAAAATAAGTACCACAACTAAACCCCTAAAGGCAGTGTCCCAGTAAAGCCAAAGTTCAACGACTAAAACGAGCCAAAGAGAATTAAAAGAATGAATCAAATATATTCATATTACATATCACATTTTTTTTCATACAAATGAAGAATAAAAATCACACTAACCTGGGCAAGGGCAGAGTGGCGCTGCCAAACAGGGAATACTGTATCCATGGCAGTAATAGTCAAAGAATAAGATGGATATTGTTCACGGTCCAAAGTATGGTTTACAGAAATTATACCAGTCTGGGGATCAATAATAAAATGAGCATCCTGGTTCCCACCTGTGATTTTGTAGATCAATTTACTATTGATTCCTAAAATAGAGAAGAATAAAAGAAATGGTAATCGTTAATTCAAATTTACCAAAAACGAATAATACATAGTTTTAATTGAAGTCACATGACTCAATTGGTAACCCCACCAAAACAGACATCAACATTTTCATAATCTATGCAATGAGAAAAATTATATTAAAACCTTTAACATTTAAACTGGCTACATCCAGTCAAAATAGTCTACCTGTTTTATATATTCAAACTGGCCACATCCAGTCAAAATATTCTACCTGTTTATATGTTCAATCTGGCCAAATCCAGCCTCCCACATCTTCCTTACAATGTCATTTTAAAAATAAACAATCATGTAGTCAAAATCTCAAAGCTATATGATTAGTTCAAAACAATGTGAATAAATATTACATTTGACAGAATGTTTAATGGACCTAGTACTTTTTTCTTTTTTAATCAGGAAAGAATGCAGTGCCCACAACACTTCAGAGGGTCTCCAAGACTGACAGGAAGGAGGGAAGAAGGAAGTTATTCTCAAACTGGAAACCAGGTTTGAATGCTTGCAACAGTGTGTTTGTGTGTGTGTGTGTGTGTGTGTGTGCCTCTCTCTTAAGTTGGAATGAGCTGATTGGGTGCAGTTGTTCAGAAGCTGGCAGTTTGACTGGACATTCAGCCTGTTTTGGGGACAATACATTTTAGTACTGGAGGCAAACAAACCTACACACATGCATGCATGTGCAGAAATATGGTGATGTGGGGGTGGAGACCGGGGGAAGAGAGGGAGGAAGAGAGCAACATTAAAACATTAGATGTCAAATAAGTCAACATTCAATCAGTAATGCCAAAATACTCCTCTAAAATTGCTTAAACTACCTGGTGTTGGTGATGTTAAATCAGGTAATGGATGGAATAAGTCTACCAACCAAGTAGGCCATGGTGGGATTTGAACTCAGTAGAAGACACTTGCCCAAGGTGCCATTCAGTGGGATTGAACCTGAAACCATGCGAATAGGAAGCGAACATCTTACCCACACAGCCATACCTGCACCAATGTGAAAATGGCTTGTACATACATATTTTATTAATAAGACTAAAATTTGCTTCCACATTGAAAATTCAACATTCATATAAAAGTTAATTCTAGACAGTCTGAACAGGAAATAAGATTACAGTGTTTTGTTGATTGCGGGCAGGTATAGCCAATACTCACAAGTGAATATGACCTGGTAGCTTGAAACATGGTTATGATAATTGTTTTAGGTGCCTGTGTAGTTGCAAGAAGACACGGATGATAACAATGGTGGCTGGCACCACCGCCACTGCTGCCACCACCACCATCACCACCTCCTCCTCATTTATGCCATCCTTGAGTAAGTGCATCAGTGCATCATCTATGATATGACAACTGCAAAGGGGAGATGACTCCACCAATACTAAGCTGGTACTCATGTTTCATCTAAGTAGACTGGAACAACGTGAACTGAAGTGTCTTGTTCCAATCTTGACCATCACAATTGTTTTCAAGAATATTTAAGACTGACTGGCCTTCGTGCAGGTGACACGTAAAAGCACCCACTACACTCTCTGAGTGGTTGGCGTTAGGAAGGGCATCCAGCTGTAGAAACTCTGCCAAATTAGATTGGAGCCTGGTGTAGCCATCTGGTTTCACCAGTCCTCAGTCAAATCGTCCAACCCATGCTAGCATGGGAAGCGGACGTTAAACGATGATGATGATGATGATGATGACTTAAACTACCTTTTCAATGTGTTTATTCTTCTAGAGTGTAATTGGAGGGAAATTTAGCTGCCATTTCTAGCATAGAGGTGTTTTTATTCCTATTGTGAACCAGGTGGTATTGAATTCAGTCCCACTGTGTGGCATCTTGAGCAAGTGTCTTTTTACTGTAGCTGGAGACTAACTCAAGAAGATGCAAAAGAATGGAAATGCAAGAATCATGAAACACATTTATCTTGAGAGAGAGGAGGGGAATAGTGAGAGAAAGAAAGAGAGGGAGGGGAGAAAGGAGAGAGTTGGTATTTTCTTCTGACAAATTGAAATTACTCATTCTGATTGAAATTCTTAAATTTGTGACAAACAAACAAAAAAAAAAAGAAAAAAAGAAAGAAGAGAAGAAGAAGCAATATTAATATCAGATGTTGGCATACAATTGCCAGAACTCAAAACATTTGTATTGAACGAAATCATCGCGATTGTATTGAGAATGTAATATTGATCTTGCACTCGACCACATCCGCAGAAATGGTTCTACATGTAACAAAGTGACTTCCACACAATTTAATATCATCACCAGATGCTGCGCTATCTTTGAAGCGATGTTAGTATTAAAATTTGAAGGAATTATTTCTTTGCAATGCTTTAGTGCAAAGAAAATTAGTTTATCAGTAAATATAGAATTAGCAGTTTTTGTTATCAACGAAACTTTCCGTTTTCTTATTTGCAGTGAAAGAAGCACTGCAACTCTCTCTTAAAATTTATGAAATTTTTAATCCGGTAAATGACACGCTTTCAAATTATTATAGAATCAGAACGTCATTTTACTTTATGGGAAACTGTCATAGTTGTTTGTATAATTTTACAAAATAAAAACAGAAGTAAACACTTAGTTGCCTTTTGTAAGTCAACAACAGATAATTGCTCGTCATGGCCACAACAAAAGCTGTTGAAAAACACATCTATCTTCAAATTGGTCTCTATTATTGCAGATGTTATAATACCCAGTGAGGAATAATGCTAGACAGCCAGATGTTGTCTGACACAAACAAATAATAACAGCAATAACAATAATAATAATCATCATTATTTTGTTTTTGTAGAATGCTGGAAATGAATGACTATTTAATAATTGTACAATGCCAAGACAAAGAAACACACATCCACTCACACACATATACAAACAAACACACACACACACATACATACAATGGGCTTCTTTCAGTTTCCATTTAGCAAATCCACTCACAAAGCTTTGGTAAACTCAGGGCTATGGTAGAAAATACTTATGAGGTAACACATAGTGGGACTGAACCCGAAATCATGTGGCTTGGAAGGATACTTGTTAACCTCACAACTATGCCTGCATCTAAGGCAATAATAATAATAATAATATCGAATGTGGAATCTAAAAACAGAAACAATTCCTATCATAGTAGGTGCCTTAGGTATAATAAAAAAAATATTCAGACAAATACATAACAAAAACACCAGGACTTACAAATATATATAACATACAGAAAATTGCACTACTGGGTACTGCACACATTCTACGCAAAACACTTTCAATACAGTAAACATAAGAGCACCACAGCAAACCACAGCACATACCCAAGGCGCACAGAGCTGCGCTCGGTAGTGAAGTGAAAGCACGTTATAAAAATAAAATTACTGAACAATAATAATAATAATAATAACAATCTTTTCTACTAAAGGCACAAGGCCTGAATTTTTGGGGGAGGAGACTAGTCAATTATATCAACCCCAGTGTTTCACAGGTACTCAATTTGTTGACCCTGAAAGGATGAAAGGCAAAGTCAACCTCGGTGGAATTTGAACTCAGAACACGAAGGCAGACGAAACACCGCAAAGCATTTCGCCTGGCGTGCTAACGATTCTGCCAGCTCACCACCTTGTATAATAATAATAATAATAATATTAATAATAATGATAATAATAATCCTTTCTAGTATAGGCACAAAGCCTGCAATTTTAGGGGAAGAGGTGAGTTGATTACACTGCTCCCAATGCTTAACTGATACTTATTTCATCAACTCCAAAAGGATGGAAAGCAAAGTTGACCTCAGTGGAATTTCATAAAGATGGACAAAATGGTGCTAAGCATTTTGCCTGGTGTGCCAATGATTCTGCAATGAATAATAATTTCAGATTTTGACACAAGGTCAGCAATTTCAGGGAGGGGATGAGTCGATTACACTGACCTCAGTGTTCAATTGGCACTTATTTTATCAACCCCGAAATAATGAAAAGCAAAGTTAACCTCAGTGGCATTTGAACTCGGAATGTAAAGAACCAAAAGAAATGCTACTTAGCATGTTGTTCAGAGTGCTAATGATTCTTCTAGCATGCCACCTTAATGATGATAATAATGATCATCATCATCACAATAATAATAACAATCCTTTCTACTGGAGGCACAAGGCCTCAAATTTGTGGGGAGGGGACTAGTCAATTACACTGACTCCAGTATGCAACTGGTACTTAATTTATCAACCCCGAAAGGATGAAAGACAAAGTTGACCTCGGCAGAATTTTGACCTCAGCATTTTGTCCAGTGTGCTAACGATTCTGCCAGCTTGCCACCTTTATAATAATAATAATAATAATAATAATAATAATAATAATAATAATAATAATA
Organism: Octopus bimaculoides; assembly: GCF_001194135.2. Lineage (NCBI taxonomy): Eukaryota > Metazoa > Mollusca > Cephalopoda > Octopoda > Octopodidae > Octopus > Octopus bimaculoides. Next base: position 43,606,628 of record NC_068993.1, on the reverse strand, counting down.
ATAATCCTTTCTACTATAAGCACAAGGCCTGAAATTTTGGGGTGGGAGCCAGTTGATTAAATTGATCTCAGTATGCAGTTGGTACTTAATTTAGTGACCCCGAAAGGATGAAAAGCAAAGCTGATCTTGGCACAATTTGAACTCAGAATGTAGCAATGGGCAAAATACCGCCAAGCATTTTGTCCAGTGTGCTAACGATTCTGCCAGCTCGCTGCCTTAATAATGATAATCATACTTACAATATTTCTTTCAATATAAAAAGAAGGGTTACAAGACATAGTAATGACCTTCCAGACGTAATATACCATTAGATAATATTTGTCAAAACTTCTTTTCAAATTATTCTTTTAGTAGAAGAAAAAAACAATAACAAAAAGAAAAAAAGAATTGATTCTCTTTTTGTATGAGCTATTAGATTGTCTGTAAACGACATATCATCTTGCAAACTACTGTATATCAAAATATGAATAGGCAATCGGCTAAAAACAATTCTGTTTGTTTTGTAATTATTGTTTTATCAGTGTGCATCGAGAATGAATTTTTTGAAGGTGAAGTATATACTGAAGATGCTGGCTGATTTAAGCAACAAGGTGGCTACTGACCAATGAAATAGAGGAGAGGAAGGAAGGAAGGAAGGTTATCAGAAATTTTCTCAGCAATTTGCTGTTCATAATGTTTGCAATATGAAAACTATGACACCTAAAAAAATACTGAATCCTTATAAGCTACTTGTGTACCAATTACAAAATATTATGTAATATAATATTGGCGTTTCCTGCTTTTGGAAGATGGTAGTTTCGGAAATATTAAGGTG
>NC_068993.1:43597200-43605579 GCF_001194135.2 Octopus bimaculoides | reverse complement strand
TGTGTGTGTGTGTGTGTGTGTGTGTGTGTGTGTGTGTGTATACATACATATATATATATATATATATGAGAGAGAGAGAGAGAGAGAAAAGAACAAAGGCCTGAACTTGATAGTCCTTTATTTAATCAGTTTCTGTGTTTAGTAATACTGAAACTTATATAACAGGTGAAATAAAGATCTACCAAGTACAAACCCATGTTCTTTTTTTTCATTATTGATGTGCTCTTTATACTATGTCATGTAGCCCTCATCAGACTGCTGCATAGAACCATGAGTGACCACATGGAAGTTTAATACATGGAAGTTTAATGTGATAAACAATAAGAGCCAAAACTCGAAAAGTAAAATTGCTGTGCACTGAATTCATTCTTTCCTACTAGTATGTGTGTATGATCAGCAGAAAAGCAGTAGCGTCTTTTAACATCATCAATCTTCCATATTGGCATGAGTTGGACAGTTTGACAGACTCTGACAGGTCAGAGGACTGCATCATACTCCGATGTCTGCTTTCACATTGTTTCTACAGCTGGATGCACTTCCTAAGGCCAGCCACTTTTCAGAGTGTACTGGGTGATTTTTTTTTGTGGCACCAACATTAATGAGGTTGCCGTGTGGCTTACAAAATCATGAATCTCTTCAAATGGGTGGGACTATAGCATACACGTATATACTGTAGTCCCACTCATGCAATGAAAGTATGTTCATGTCTCCTAGTCTTCATATTACATATTCATAGTGAACAAACATCACTGTCATACAAGTAATGTCATTTGTTTGCAATCTTTTGTGAAAACACGTCTAGCCATAGGAAAATCTGCTCCAACAAATTTTGCATGACCTATGCAAGCATGGAAAAGTGGACAATAAAACAATGAGGATGTTGATGTTGAAATCAACGACATACATAGAAACTCTAGACATTTGATATTAAAATTCTATATGATGGTTTCAAAGACAAGGACAAAAAACAAAAAACAAAAAAAACAAACAAACAAACAAATGAAAAAGCCACATGATACTGCTTTTATCAACCTCAAACAACAGTTTTGTTAAACCTTAATTTACACAAAATACTTTATGGCACCTTGTCAAAAGCTATCAACAAACACAAAAGTAAAGGTTATTTATATTTTTCTTATGTACTTTTCAACAAACTTCTTTTGCAACAATCTAACAAAGAATATAACATCTGTTTGTTTCAATTCTACTCTGAACTAGCTTGGGGCCATGACACTCCAATTTCTCATAATTTAATCACCCAGACACTGCTGCTCTATAAGCAAAAGCAGAACCTGGAAAAGAGATTAAATGTCATAAACAGACTTAAGATATCAAGTTGCATATTGTATGCTGCCATCGTTGTCATCATCATCATAGCCATTGTCTTCACCATCGTCATTGTTTTCATCATCATCTTCATCTTCATCACTGTCATCATTGAAGTTGTTGTTGTCGTCCAATCATCATCATATTAAATGTCCACTTTTCTATGCTTGTAAGGGACAGATAGATTTTGTTGGGGCTGATTTTTTTATAGTCAGGGTGTTCTTCCAGTTACCAGCCCTCACTTATTTCCAAGCAAGGCTAATACTCCCACATGGCCATATATGTTTTCCCAGAAGAGATCACATAAAAATGTCTGGCCATGGAGAAATATTACCTTGCTTACAAATATTGAATGATATTGTAAAAGCTAAATAAAAGAGTGGTTGCCCTTGTATACAGGCTCGTCCCTTGCAACCCTCTTCAGCTGAGCATTCCTAATCTTGTGGGCATGTAAGTGCTGGTGGTGTCATGTAAAAAGCAGCTGTGCCAGTGTTGTGTAAAAACACCCAGTACACTCTGAAAAGTGGTTGGCATTAGGAAGGATATCCAGCCATTGAAACCATGTCAAAACAGACATGGAGCTTGAACAGCCCTTCAGCTGGTCAGTTCCTGTCAAACCATCCAACCCATGCCAGCACAGAAAACAGAAGTATGATGATGATGTTGATTGTATGATGGTAATGCTTGTTTAGAACTATGACGAGAAGTCAAGGCAAGGAAACACAAACACCCACTGGATGGGATTCTTTCAGTTTCTGTCTACCAAATCCATTCACTAGGCTTTGGTCAGTATGGAGCTATAGAAGAAAACACTTGCCATGTAAGACTGAACCTGAAGTCATGTGGCTGGGAAGCAAATTGCTAAACAACACAGCCAAATGTGCACATATGTGAGTGTAAAAAAAACAAAAAGCTAATTCACTGGTATGTGAACAGAATTAACCCTTTTGATGCCAACATCCTGTTTTAAAGTGATCTAAATCATAACTTTCCTTTAAAATTTCATGTTAATTTATGTTCCAAATACTAGCTTCATGACAAAGTTATTTTATTAAATTCTTCATTATTTTAAATATTCATTGAAATAAAGGCAGTGTATTTCAACAGAAATATGGTAATGAAGAGGGTTAACCTTTTTGAGACTGCTTCTGGTTCTGACACCAACTCCTTGTTTCAAAGTGATTTAAATTATTTTAAATTAAAACCTTCCATCAAAACTTCATGTTAATTTATGTTCCAAATGCTAGCTTAACAATGACAAAGTTATTTTTACTAAATTCATTGAAATAAAGGCAGAGTGTTTTGACAGAAATATAACAAAAGTGTTAAAAACTGAATTGTATTTTTAAACAATATATCTGGGGTTGAAATCCTGAAGCTTCTGAAGAATTAAAAATTTGGTCACAACCAAAAACTTGATGTAACTCTAAATTGCCATTATCATAGAGTTGCAGAATTGTAATATGGTATAATGGGTTAAAAGAAATCCAGATTTTTATGTTTGTTATTTTTCAATGAAGTGTATTGGAAAGAGTAATAATACAAAAAAATAAGTTAAAAATTTTTTAAAGGAGCATCTGATGGTTTGGCAGTTTTAGAGTCAAGTAATTATGTTTTGGCAGTTTAACCTTTTTGATACCAATTTGCCTGAGACCAGCCCCTAGCTCTATGATAAAACTTCCTGTTTTAGAGTGATCTAAATTAACATCTTCCATCAGAATTTCATGTTAATTTATACCTCACATTACCAGCTTAGTAAGGACAAAATCATTTTACTGAATTCATCAATACTTTCAAAAATTATTGAAACAAAGGCAGTATTTCTCAACAGAAAAATGGTAACAAAAGGGTTAGGTGGCACAAGTGATTAGAACTATTGGAACCCTTGTAAAAGACGGAAGCTACCAATTTTTTTTTCTACTGCATTCCTGGAGGCTATGTATTTAACAGCTATATCCAGTGCCATATTGCAGGAAGACAAAAAAGAAAAAAGACTAAAAACAAAAATATTTCCATTAAAAAAATATTCATAGCTACTTAGTACGTTTGAGAAAAATCAATAAACTTTTTACATTAGAACTGTTTTTAAAAGACATTTCTAAATAACTATTTAGCAAACTGGTTTTATATTCTAAATGAAGACACAGATAATGTTTTGGTTTTGCAAATTAAGATATTTTTGAAAAGTACAACTTAAAGAAGCATTTCAAACTGTAAAGAGATATTAGTTGAGAATAGAGTAAACATACATCAAACATATTAAAAAAAAAAAAAAAAAAAAAAAAAAATGATAATAATAATAATGAGAGTGTAAGTACAGGCATGACTGTGTAGGTAAAAGAGTGCATTGAGATGTTAGCTGAGTGACTGGATTCAAAATGATAGGAAAGTGGTATGAATATGAACCAGAGGCTGTGATGGAAAATAAGAATTACAGGATTTTGTGGGGTTTTCCATTAAGACTGATCATATGATGGTGTCCAAGGATGGCCACAGCCTTTGGGCTGGAACACATAGAGGATATACTATTTAAGCAAGGATACTAGATACCAAAAGAAACAGTTTAAGGTCATAGACTTTGCAATACTATAAAATGATAGAGTGGATACCAAAGAAATTGACCAAGCTGGAGAGATGCAGAGTTTATTGAAGACTAAGACAATAATTATTACTTTGGTAACTGGTGCATTTGGCACAACTCTCAAACTGCTACCAAAGAGGCAGAAAAATATTGGGATAGAAACTTGCATTGTAAATCTGCAGGAAAAGTGCAATCCTGTATTTTGTAAGGATCCTAAGAAAGATTCATGAGTTTTGAAGAGATTTGTTGTCACCAAACCTCACATTCCTTCTAACTAATAGAGCATGTAATAATAATAATAATAATAATAATAATAATAATAATAATAATCCTTTTTTGCTATAAGCACAAAGACTCAAATTTTGGGGCAAGGAGTTAGATGATTACATCAATTCCAGGGCTCAATTAGTACTTATTTTATCAACCCTGAAACAATGAAAGGCAAAGTCGACCTTGACAGAATTTGAACTCAGAATGTAAAAAGCTGAAAGAAACACAGCTAAGCATTTCATTCAACACGCTAACGATTCTGCCAGCTCACTGCCTTAATAATAACAATAATATCTAATGAACAATAAAGCTATAATTTGGTAAATGACATATTTTTTCCCTCTGCTGGCATGGCAAGACTGGTTCAGAGAACATTTAGCTATTTTAGCAATAAATAGTTTGGTGCAAATACAGTTATAGATTAATGTACTTTCCTCACCCTGCCCCCATCATTAACCATTCAACAATGAAAACGGAATTGCACTTATTTTCAGCTCAGCTAATAAATATTTCTCTCTCTCTCTTTTTTTTTTTACTTTTTTAACCCTTGTGATACCAAAACACCTGAGACCAGCTCTAGTTACAAAATTTTTTTGTTATAAAAATATTCGTATTCAAATTAAAAATTTCCATAACAATTTTAAGTAGGATCATTTTGTTAACTTACATTCCAAACAGCAGCTGAATCATGGAATGGAAAAGTTAATTAGTTAACCAAATTCCTCAAAATTCTTGATTATTTTTCACAATTCAAATGCAGTATATTTTGTTAGAAATATGGTTATAAAATGGTCGAGGTAGGATTGGTAAAATTAACAGCATCAGATCAAATGCATTGTGATACTTACACTCCGAGTTGGAATCCTACTGAAGTTAGCTATTTTTTTTATTCCTCTAGGGTGTGTAAAATAAGCACTGCATGATTCCTAGAGTTGATTGAATTGGCTGTTTCATCCTCCAGATAGTTGTGGCTTTGCACCAAAGTTTGAAATCAATATTCCTTCATTAGGGGCAAAGAATGGCTACAGCAAGATTTGAACTGATTTTTTATGATATCTTACAACAGAATTAAGAATGAAGTAAGACTTTCTCAAGGACAGCACTTTGAGCAGTCTCTTTTGATTGGAGGTAGTTCTCATGTAATAAGAATAATATGCTAAGTTGACTATGTTCCTGCTAAAGTGGGAATCGGTTAAATGTCATCTCTGCCAGATTCCTTGCTAAAGCAGTAATGAACAATATATGCAGAAAAAGAAGATGAAATATAAAAATTAGACAACTGGTCATATTACAGCTTTGTAGTCAAATGTATTTAGGTCCTATTGTTAATGGTGTCCTTCATAGCTGCTGTTTACTTTTGTTTTTAATCGCAACAAAACAAAACAAAAAATAAAAAACAATTTCCCAATGAAATGAGCATGTGATGAACCCAGCACTTCTTGTAAATTGAGCAAAGCCTAGATTTGTTACAGTTGAGGAAATTATTGATGATATTTATTCTTCAGATGAAAAGTTTACACTTACACTGGCAATGAGAGTGATTCAGACAATCAAACTGGTGAAAGTAATAAAGAAAGTAATGATTCGAGTGAACAAATACAGTATTTGAGTGAGATAGGCATATTTCAAGTAGGATCATTTTGTTATTCTCCTGAATTTTTTTGAGATTCCGTCTATTAGTTTACCTAACAAATACAGTAGTTGAGTGGGATATGCTTATTGTTATTCTCATGAATTTTTTTTGGATTCTGCCCATTAGTTTGCCTGCAATCATTACTCTTCAGCTGTATAAGCAACTACTTATTTTTTTCCTTATCACCCCAGGTGGAGGGCAAAATAAGACACAAGGGCCCAGGTCTGAGAGGGTTAACCCTTTCATAACCATATTTTTAGTAATATATATTGTCTTTTTCAATTAACTGAGAAAAATAATTAAGAATTTAGAGGAATTTGATAAAACAACCAGCTATTTCATTCCATGATTTCAGCTGGTATTTGGAGCATAACATTATGACCTAACAAAATTATTATGGAAGTTTTTAATTTAAATATGAATACTTTAAAACTAGAGTTTTGTTTCATAGAACCAGAGCTAGTCTCACCTGTGTTGGTATCAAAAGGGAAGAAAAAAAAATACAACTTAATTTCATGAACTAAAAATGGAATAGTAACTAAATGGTAAAGAATTCTGCACTGAAAGTTTGCCCAAACTTCATGAAAAATATAGAAAACTTGCAACAGTTAGGAAATTTTGACTCTAAGACATTTGTCAATGCTACTCAGCAACAGTTTTCTCACAGTCTGCACAAATATTTATTTAAAGGAGAACCATATGATTAGTTACCTCTGTGCTAATTGATTATACATATTTATAATTTATAGATATTTGCAGTCAGAAATCAGCAGCAAAATTCCATTAAGCAGACAAAAATCAGATTTAAGAAAATATAAAAATAAAACAACAACAATAATAATAATAATAATAATAATAATAATGATAATAATAATAATAATAAAAAAAATCATTAATTCTGAAGTAATGTCTTAAGCAAATAAAAAGCATAGAAAATTGCATAATAACTTATTTATATGTGCAGACATAATGGAAAAAAAAAACATTAAGAGGAAATAATTTATTCAAATTTTTACATGTAATGGAAAAGATCTGGCGACACATTGACTTGAAAAATTGTCTGTTGTTACTTCATATTCTAAACTTTAACCTCAGTAAAATTACTGAGTATCTCTTTGCTTCACAGACCTAGTTGTGTTCATCAACTGTGGCCCAACTTAGCGCATGAATACTATCTCTGATCAGAGGACACCATCCATCATTGAAACTATTTACAATGACATAGCATAATGGACAATAATCATCGTTGTCGTTGTTATCATTTAACATCCATTTTTTTCATGTTGGCACGAGTTGGACAGTTTGACAAGAACCAGTGAGCCAAAGAGCTGCACCAAGCTCCAATGTCTGCTTTGCCATGGCTTCCTGCCTAATGCTAACCACTTCAATGAAATTTCATTAACCGAAATCTAACCCAAACAAAATACATTCCTCCCCATTGACACCCCAAGCTGTTTGAAGACATACATTAGCTGAAACAGTCTGGATACGATCACTAAAGGCAAAATACTCTCTTGTAATACTTCACATCTAAAAAGGCAAAAACAGAACTATAGCAACGCCACAGCCTTGGGCTGGAACACATAAAGAATAAAGGAACTACACTTACCCGTATCTGCATCTGAGGCATAAACAGCAATTGCAGAGGTTCCGATTGTTGCGTTTTCATAGATGGCAGTTGTATAAGAGCTTGGACTGAATATAGGCCCATTGTCATTAACATCTTTGATGTTCATGTAAATAGTTACCACAGAACTTTTAGGAACTGGCCCATGATCTCTAGCACTCACTAGAAGAGTGTATAATTGAACCTGAAAGAAATAAAATATAATTCAGAGCAAAAATTTTAGCATTGCTTATCTTTTATTTGTTTCAGTCATTATCCTGTGGCCAAGCTGGGGCACCACCTTGAAGAAATTTTAGTTGATTGGATTGATCCAGAACTTATTTTTTGTTAAGGCTGGTACTTATTCTATTGGTCTCTTTTGCAGAACTGCTAAGTTACAAGGACATAAACACAACTGGCATCAGTTGACAAGTGGTGTGTATGGGGAGGGGAATGCAGTGAGATTGAACCTAGAACCATGTGGTTGAGAAGCAAGCTTCTTACCACATAGCCATGCCTGCGTCTTATAAAAAAATAAACTCATTTTTTAGTTTTGTTCTATACACGTTTTTTAATGCTAGCATGGGCTTAGTTGGGAAGAAACTGAGGCAGAATTTTTTAGCTGGATGCTCTTCCTGATGCCAACCCATATCTGTTTTTCAAGTAAAAGGTTTTATTTAATCCAGAGCAATTTGAAGGCACAGAGCCAGTGGATGATTGGTTGACAGGAAATGCTAACAAACATCATTAATTATAGTCACTGTTTGTAGCCAAAGCTCAGTGTAGTTTTGTAAACATTCACATAGATATACACACATGGTGGGCTTCTTTCAATTTCCACCAACTGAAATCTCTCACAAACCTAAAGAAGACACCTGCCCAAGATCCTGAGACAGCACCTATGTTGTTGACGATTTTCTAAACCATATCTTCACCATTATTGACTATTTATAAACACAGTAT
>NC_068993.1:43590316-43597100 GCF_001194135.2 Octopus bimaculoides | reverse complement strand
TATATATATATATGTATATGTATATATATGTATATATATATATATATCATATATATAAAACGTATTTGTACATGTATTCTTGCTTTACAAAAGTCTGGTGAATATAATCCAAGATTTGAGTAAAATGGCATAGGTATTGAGATGACTGTAGTTTTTAGCTTCATTACACATAATCGGGTTCCGCTTAGCTTAACTATTCCACTGAGAAAATTGCAGCTTCTAGCTACAAAAAAAAAAAAAAAAAAAAAGGAAAAGAGCCAAAAGAAAAAAAACAAAACAAAATAAAAACTTGTATATTCGTGTGAATTTGACAACTGTTATAAATTCTTTATATAAAAACACCAGGGGAGCTGAAACGAAATTGTTACATAAAGTATATTTATCTATTTAAAACATATTCAGTGTTACTGTGCAATGAAGTTATTGACCAAATGGTCTGGGAATTAGAACTCGTCTCACTCCAATATGCAAATTAGATTGTCCACCCATAGGTTAAGCAGCAATTTTTTGAGCTTATTTTAGGATTTTATGGTTTTCTTAGCCACAGGCATAGCTGTGTGGTTGAGTAGTTTGCTTCTCAACCCTGTAGTTTTGGGTTTAGATTCACTGCACACTGTCTTCAGGAAGTGTCTCCCAATGTTCTGCTACAGCACCAAGCCAACCAAATTCTTGTGAGTGGAATTGATTGACAGAAACTGGAAGAGGACCATTGTATAAGTATGTAAAGATCCCCTTCGGTCATGAATGACAATGGGACTGCACCTAGGAAGTTCCCCTCTGAAGTACAAGTCTCGGCAAGGTTGTTTATGGAAGAGTAGCAGTCGACCATGCATACCAGCTTCCCCTCTCCACACCACTGATGTTATCCAAGGGAAAGGCAAAGGCTGATACAACTTGGCACCAGTGACTTTGCAACTCATTTCTACAGCTGAGTGAACTGGAGCAACATGAAATAAAGTTTCTTGCTCAAGAACAAATCAAACAACCCAGTCCAGGGACTGAACTCATTACCTCATGATTGTGAGCCCAATGTTATAACCACTGAGCCATTATGTTATATCATAATATATGTACTTGTAATTTAAAAATATAGCCTTGTCACATACCACAGCAATCTGATTCCACATGATTACATTATGGGTACATGTGCCTGTGGAATGCTCAGTGATTTACACATTAATTCAATGAGCAGGTAATTCAGCTGATTTAACAATTGAATACTAATCATTGAAACCGATGGGGATCTATTTTTATCTTCCGTATCATAAAACTGCACGGTGTATAAGTTTTATCAGTAAAGAATATATGTCTTAATATAAACCACAAATGTACTGTGTATAAAATATAATTCTATAAAGTGTATCGTTATTATTGTTATAATAATTATTAAAAAAAAACAAAAAAAAACTGCCACATATTTTCAGGTTCAGTCTTACTGGGCAGCATCTTGGACAAGCCCTGGGTTGACCAATGCTTTATGACTAAATTTGGTTAGTGGAAACTGTATGGAAGCCTATTGTATATATGTGTGCATGTGTGTCTTTGTATCTGCATTTGTCCCCCACCATTTCTTGACAACCAGTGTTGGTTTGTTTGCATTCCCATGACTAAGTTCGGCAAAAGAGCTCAACAGAATGCCAGACATAAAAAAAATCCCCCCAAAATGATGTAGTGGGGCAGAAAGCAATACTCCAGCATGGTTATCTAATGACTTAAACGAATAAGAGAGGAAAGATAGTGTATATACATAAATCCTAATATTAGTATATAATTAGAACAGTATATAATGGTGGTGGTGGTGAGGGGATACACATATTCTATAATGTATCATTATCATCATAATTTCAATGTCTGTTTTTCCATGCTTGTATGGGTTGGATGGAGTTTGTTGTGGCATATTTTCTATAACCTGACACCTTTCCTGTTGCGAACCCTCACCCGTGCCCAAGCCAGACATGTTTTTGCAGACTACTGGACATGAATGACAGTGACTCTCATTTACAATTTTTTCATGTGATGTCAAGATAAGGAGATGCAAACACTCACTGACACACACACACACACACACACACAGACACACACACAACAGGCTTCTTTCAGTTTCTGGCAAACAAATTAACTGGTGCCATACAGTGGGACTGAATCCAGAACTATGTGGTTGGAAAGCAAACTTTTTAGCCATACTGCACCTATATGAGCTGATAATATTTAAAAGATAGAGAATGAGCTAATTCAACAAACAAAATAAATAAAATTATTGCACTTGAACAAGCATCTTATGCAATGTTTATTACTGAAGTGAAAAAATTAATTCTAAATATGGATATATATATTCAGCCTTGCTCTAAAATAGCTTTTGGTTTATATACCTCTGGAGGGAACATGTGGGCTTGACAACTGAAAGATTACAATTTTATTCAGCTTCAGTGCAGTCAAGGCCACTTAAACTTTCTCTCAATCAGATTGGATTTCCTCATGGGGTTATAACCACAAAATTATTTTACAGCAGCAAAAGATAAATACATATTAAAACTAACTTTATTTCTGGTTAACCTTGCAACAAACATACATTTACACTTAAATAAACTGGTACACACACATACAAACAGTGATTGTGTGTGCATATGTGTGTATATATATGTGTGTGTCACTGTGTTGATCAGGCTCAGATGTTATACATCGCTAGTCACAATGCGTTTCGTTGCATTGTTGCAGCATTTGAATGGTGTCACCTGGCAACAAGGTGGGCAAGCCAACATTACCCCTGAACAGAATGCCAGTCTGTGGTGGAGTTATCCATTTACAACTGGATGGACTGGACCAACATGAAATGAGGTGTTTTGCTCAAGAACACAACACACCACCAGTCTGGGAATTGAAACCACAATCTGGTGATTATCAGTGCAACACTCTAACCACCAGTCCATGCATCTTCACACACACATATATAGAAATACAACTGTTGCTCATAAGCAAGTATGACATGGTAGCCTGTACTATGCTTTCACTATTTATTTTAGATGTTTATGTTGTTGCAAGCAGACTTAGACAATTTTTTGGTCCTCCCATCCATTGACTCAAGGAAAAATCAAGGATGTGCAAGTTGGAGGGAGAGGGGGGATGCAACTCCAAAAGTACAATTCCTTATAACAGAAACAACTGTATGGTAATGAAAATGATTACATAACACTTGTTCTTTGTCATTCATTAACACACACACACGTGTGTGTGTGTATATGATTTAAGTGTAAAGCTACATAAGTGACATAGGGGTCAAGGTTTTTTGTGTTTCATATGTTTAGATACAGCACATGAAACACTTGGTACTTAGATACAGCACATGAAACACTTGGTACTTGAACCACTAAGTTTTATTGCTAAATAGGAAAATATATGCTTTATATTTTAATATATTGAGTTATATTTCACCTGTTTGTACGACTTTGTAGAAATGAAGACGAATGAAGATTATGAAGTCTAGGAAAAATAAATACCTATCATAGAATTCCAATCACATATATGTTTTGATCTCAACTGAATCAGTTCATTGTGGTACCAAATTTCAAATCAAACTGTTTTAATTTTAATGCAACATCTCAAAGTTAAATTTCCTGCAGACAAGTACAACAAAGGAATTGCCTACAAAATATTGGTGACATAGTAACAAATAAGCACTAGCTATCTTCATTTATTTACCAAATTGACTAACAGACCTCTGCTGTATAGATGTTAGTGAAGATTAGTGAACAGGTTACTGATTTCAAGACTGACAAAAGAATTTAATATTGACAAATAATCATTTGTAATTTAGGTATAGTCAGCCAGTTTAAGGAGAGGGGTTTAGTCGAGTACATTGACTTGAGTACTTAGTGGCTGGTATTTCCTTTTATTAACTGTGGAAGGATGAAAGCAAAGTTGCCCTCAAAATGTAAAGTGGTAGAACAAATACCATAGTTGCTATTCCACTGACTAAATACTGATAAATAATGATTATGTGAGTGCCTGTGTTTATTATAGGTCAACGTGACACTTTAAAAATGCAGTATCTGTTCTAACACAGGACTTCAGATCAAATCTAATAACAGAAATACAAAATAGAAATTTCTTTATCTTTTATCTTTTACTTGTTTTAGATATTGGACTGCAGTCATGCTGGGACACAGCCCTCAAGAATTGTTGAAACATAATCATACAAATCCCATCACCCCTCGGTTCTTATTTTTTTAAAGCCTGGTACTTTTTCTATCAGTTTCTTTTGCTGAATGTAAACAAACCAACATCAGCCATTAAGTGATGGAATGGGCACAAACACAAACTCAAAGACACACACATACACACACACACACACAATGAGCTTCTTCCCAATTTCTGTTTACCAAATTTACACTCACAAAGCATTGGTTGGCTTGAAGCTATAGTAGAAGATACTTCCTCCAGGTGTTGTGCAATGGGACTGAACCTTAAGCCACGTGGTTGTAAAGTGAGATTCATAAGCATACAGCTATGACTGCCAATTCATTTCACTTTAAAATATTTACGGTGCAACCAATTCTGAAGAGTTATTGTATTCTTAATTTGAAAAACTATTGTCTCCTGATGCCACTTAATTATTCAAATATTATGCATTAACAAATATATAAAATATGAAATAAAATAATTTACAAATAAATAAATAAATAAATAAACAAAATATAAGGCTGGATGCTGAAAATAAGCTATATTTATTTTACAAATTTCCAATAGCATAGAAAGCATTTCAATAAAAGGCTGTTTACATACCTGTTCAAAATCAAGGCTTGATTTCAGTGTAAAAGTTCCTGTTCTTGGATCAAGATGAAAAACATCCTTTCCCCAGTCTGTTAACAAATGATAGGAGACAGTTCCGTTAGGGCCATCGTCAGGATCTTGGGCAAGTATGCTGCCTATTGTTGAGTTGATTGGCAGATCTTCTAAGAGATCAAACGTATAAATGGACTTGTTAAATTTAGGGACATTATCGTTGATATCAAGTATGTTTATTTGCACCATAGCTGTAGCAGAATGGACACCATCAAATGCAGACAAATGCAGGTTGTAGCGAGGCATTCTTTCTCGATCCAAATGGTTTCGTAATGACAAGATTCCTTTCAAAATAAAAATAGGATTGATAATAATAAAATCAAAAAGATGAAGAATACAAAAAAAAAAGGTTAAAATATACGAGTTAGTCATAATATGAAATACAATTGTTTCTTTATTTTCATAAGTAAACTAACATATTTTATAAATAATTTCTCTGCTGTTGTTAAACCCTGAATCAACCCTCAGCAAGCAGATTCGTGATCAAAGCGATTCCAGTTATGGCAATCCCATATTTTTTTAAGGAAATTATCATCATCCATACCGTCCTCATAATGTAATGTCTGTTTTCCATGCTGGTAGGCTTTACAGTTTGATAGAATCTGGTGAGTCACATGGCTGCATTATTTCCATGGTTGGATACCCTTCCTAATGTGCATTTTTTGTGCTACCAGCACCAGTGGGGTTGCTAAGTAATTTGCAGGACAGGAAAGAACAAGAAAAGGAGGGAAAAATGAGAAAGGGGAAAAAAGCTGCCTTGACTAAGTGGGGAAGTATCTGAGAGGATGGGGAGGAGATTTTATGTCAGGGACTAGCAGAGGTGTTTTGCAATGGAGAAGTTACATGGTTACACCACATTTATATGAGGGTGGGAGTATCTGGGAAAGAGGTAAGATGGTAGTGATAGGGTGCCAGAGAAAAACCCTCAAGGAGCAAGATATGATATGGGAAGTGGATCATAAGTAGGGATGAGAGAATGTAGGACTCTGTTAAGATGGCAAATTGGTAGAACCATCAGAGCATCAGAAAAATGCCTTGTGGTATTTCTTAAAGCTTTTTGCCTTCTGAGTTCAAATCCTGCTAAAGTCAACTTTATCTTTCCCCCTTTTAGGGACTGATAAATAAAGAACTAATACTTGTGAGTGGACTAACAGAATCGTTAGAATGCTGGTCAAGTAGTAATTATTTTGAGCTTTGTATTCTGAGCTCAAATCTTGTAGCTTACCAGCCTCTATGGAAAAGTTTGGAATCACACCATGTACACACTTGTAGTTAACTATGGTTAGCTTTAGAGCAAATTATGGTAGTTATCTTGCTGAAAACAGATAATGTTTGAAGACAGTGATGAGTACATTAAATAATGTATTCTCTCCTTATTTAAGAATATGTGATTTGAAGGAGATATAGCTGCTATTTCTAGCTGATCTAGTAACCACAAAGAAGCTCTCTAGCTGGCTAAAATTATTTGTATGTGTTTATAATGGAGACTGTAACACAAAGGCAGCGTAACAAACTATGTATTTGTTTCATAAAGTAATTTATATATGGCTGTGTGATTAAGAAGTGCACTTCACAGCCTTTGGTTTTGGGTTCAGTTCCATTACACATCAACTTGTTCGAGTGTCTTCTACTCTAATTCCAGGTTGATCAAATCCTTGCAAGTGGATTGCATGTTGCTGCATGTATGTGTGCTTTGTGCCTCTTTGTGACATCACAGGCGAGGTATAAATGAATGTTACCTTCATACAAATGGAGTCCTTTGGTTTGCAATATTTCATGGAAAAATGTCTGACCAAAGGAAAATTTATCTTGCTTGGAAACAGGTGAGGTTTAGTGACAGGAAGGTCATCCAACCTAGTAAACCTGCCTCAATGAATTCCATGTGACCCATGGAAGCATGGAAAAGTGGGTGTTGATAAGGTTATATATATATATATATATATAT
>NC_068993.1:43554209-43590045 GCF_001194135.2 Octopus bimaculoides | reverse complement strand
ATATATATATATATATATATATATATATATATATACACATATATATATGTGTGTGTGTGTGTATGTGTGTGTGTGACAGGCTTCTTTCAGCTTTCGTCCACCAAATCCACTCACAAGGCTTTGGTTGACATGGGAACTATAGAAGACAACTGCCCAAGGTGCCACACAAGGGAACTGAACCTGAAACCATGTGGTTGGGAAGCAAACTTCTTACCATGCAGCCAAAGATCTTGCAAGTCTTAAAAAAAAAAAAAAGCAAAGATGGAGTGGTCATTTATGAAACATTTCACTTGAAATTAATCTGAAGCAGCAGAATTTTGAGAAGAATGAGTCTTAATTTGAAAAGTATGAAGGTTAAAATATCTAAAATCATCAGGGACTATGTGAAGAATGTAGGATATGGGAAACAACTCAATAACTGTGTAGGTAGTACAATTAACAGGTCATACGATGTATGGTAAAGATTTGCAGGTAAGCCGACAAGAAACCAACACTTAGCTACAAGCGAGTATCAAGCAATTACGGGAAGAAATTTAAAAGAAAACTACTGTTTTTCTTGGCACTATTTTTTTTTTGTTTGTTAAAATAAATAAATAAGTAAAGATGATGTACTGCATATACAAGAAATATGTGTTATGGGTAATAATGGTAGATTTTTAGCTGCTGGAGAGAATTAAGTTCAAGATGATTATTAAAGATTGGAAAAAAAAAATTGGGTGTTAGAGGCATTAGCTATTAAATGTAAGAGAGATGACAGCTTGTATAGGTATTCAATCTGATGCATGCTGTGTAAGAAAATGGTGTGAAATAGTGTGAGTGTCTACAAGCATGAGAAGTAAGCCAAAGAAAACACAAGATGAAGTAATTACATAGAAGTTCAGAAGGACAGTTATCAGAGATTTCAGCATGGTAAAAGAAAAGAAAAGAAAATGAGAGAGAGAGAGAGAGAGAGAAAGAGAAAGAAAGAGAGAGAGATTGCAAACTGATGGCAACTGCGATAAGTATACGAAACCATATAGCACAGCAGACTGCTTTTTTGTGTGTATGCTTGAGTGGGGGTGGGATGGCTTGAATTAAAAAAAAAAAAAAAAAAAAAAAAAAAAAAAAAAAAAAAAAAAAAAAAAAAAAACTGCATTAAGAACACACACACACACACATGTATAGGTTCAATGGAATGAACATGATAAATGGAACTCAATACATGAGTATGTATTCTTATTTTTAATTTTCAGAAAGTTACAAAAGTGACTCAAAGACTGAGAGTTTCATGCAACATTTTGTGAGGAGTGGTTGTGTGGTAAATAGCTTGCTTACCAACTACATGGTTCTAGGTTCAGTACCACTGCGTGGCACCTTGGGCAAGTGTTTTCTACTATAGCCTTGGGCTGACCAAAGCCTTGTGAGTGGATTTGGTAGACAGAAACTGAAAGAAGCCTGGTGTGTGTGTATGTGTATATATATATATATATATACATACATATGTGTGTGTGTGTGTGTGTGTGTGTGTGTGTGTGTGTGTGTGTGTGTGTCCCCCTAACATCACTTGACAACCAATTGCTGGTGTGTTTACGTCCCTGTAACTTAATGGTTCAGCAAAAGAGACCGATAGAATAAGTACTAGGCTTACAAAGGATAAGTCGTGGTGTCGATTTGCTTGACTAAAGGCAGTGCCCCAGCATGGCCACAATCAAATGACTGAAACAAGTAAAAGAATAAAAGAATATATATATATATATATATATATATACACACACACTCTGATGGAATTTGTGGAAGATGGAGACCTGGGAAGACATGGGATGAAGTATTGAAAACTGATCTCAAGATACTGAGCCTTACGAAGGAGATAACGAAGGATTCAGATATCCAGCGCCTTGCTGTACTCAAGCAGAATTGATACTGGTGCTGGAGGAACATAAAAAATACCCAGTGCACTCTATGGAGTGGTTGGCTTCAGGAGGGGCATCCAGCCATAGAAGCCATGGTAGAACAGACAGTGGAGCCTGGTGCTGGCCCCTGACCTCACCAGCTCTGGTCACACTGCCTGACCCATGCTAGCATGAAAGCAGAAGTTAAATGATGATGAAATATATGTGAGTGTGTTTAGGTGCAGGCGTATCTGTGTGGTAAAAAGCTTGCTCCCAAGTCACACGGTCTTGGGTTCAGTTCCATTGCATGGCACCTTGGGCAAGTGTCTTCTACTATAGCCTTGGGTTGACCAAAGACTTGTGAGTGGGTTTGGTAAATGAAAACTGAAAGAAGCATGTATATATATATATATATATATATATATATGTGTGTGTGTGTGTGTGTGTGTGTGTGTGTGTGTGTGTGTGTGTGTGTGTGTGTGTGTGTGTGTGTGTGTGTGTGTGTTTGTTTGTTTGTTTGTCCCCCACCATTGCTTGACAATTGATATTCGTGTGTTTGCATCCCCATAATCTGGTGGTTCAGCAAAAGAGACTGATAAGCTTAAACAAATAAGTACAAGGGTTGATTCATTTGACTAAAAATTCAAGGCGGTGCCCCAGCGTGGCTGCAATCTATTGACTGAAACAAGTAAAAGATAAAAGATATACATACATATATATATGTAATGTAATGTGTGTGTGCGTCTGTTTATATCAGCAGGTTCTGAACCACACAGATATGGCAAGCAAAAATACAATGAGGTATTTATGTCTCACTAAACTATCTCCACTTTTACTCCAAGCATAAGTTTCCTGACATTTCTACAGAGATTGAATAGAAAAATAAGTTTGAGAGAAAGTACTGGGGAGTGTGGGTGGGTTGATATAATCAAAATGGCCACAGTGTTGTAACAGAACCAAGTAAATATATATATATATATAACTGCAATTAAATGTGAAGGCCACAATTTAAAGAATGAAACCAATCCAAGAACAAATTTGATTGATTATGTTATAGGCACACCAACAGCAATGATTCTCAAGTTATTGTAAAAGGATACCCACCTAGTGCAGTGCATATATTTAAAAATATAATTCAAGTCTTTAGAAAATTCAAGTGAAGTGAAAACATTAATTTCAAAGTAATTTCTTCATTTGAATGTAAAGATTAAAATCTCAGCCTCTACACAATCGCAAAAGTGCGCTGCATTCCAAATGTAAATTTTTGTCATTGTTTTCTTTTCTTTTTTTTTTTTTCATTTTGGCCATACAACATCCTTAGCACTCAATATTAATTTCACAATCCTTGCTCTAAATCTACACGATTCTCTCTATTCATTATCAAAGATTTTAAGATTTTTAAAATTATGTAAAGATAAGAAACTCTTATATCTTGAAAGCAATGCGTACAGGAATTCTGCTTACCAAAAGAGTGTATATTCAATTTTTAATTTGATTTTGAAACGTAATAGAAAAAAGGAGGGCTGGAGGGGGGATGTAAGTTACCGCTCCACAAAACAAATTGTTTATGATTATTATAAAGTAAATTTTTAATTAAATTTACTTTCAGATTATATCAAAGTAAAAGTGATAACTTCAAAAAGTTTTGCATTAAATACCATTATCAAGATGAAACAACATGGCTTAATATGGTGAGGAGGTGGGTGGGGAGCATTAGTTTCTTCTGCATTCTTAGTCCAGTATGAATAACATAAGCACGTATGAATTCTACAATAAAAATTTCCTTTTAAAGTTTCACATTTAATTGCAGTTATATATACATACATACTCGGTTCTGTCATAACACTGTGGCCATGCTGGGGCACCAACTTGATGTTATTTATTCTATTAGGCACATTTGCTGAACTGCTAAGTTATGAGGATATAAACACACCAACACCAGTTGTCAAGCAGTGTGTGTGCAAACAGCGACATATGCACATATATACAATGGGCTTCTTTCAGTTTCCATCTACCAAATCCACTCACAACACTTTAGTCAGCTCAAGACTACAGTAGAGGGGACTCTTGCCCAAGATGCATCACAGTGGGACTGAACCTAGAACCATTTGGTTGGGAAGCAAACTTCCTATCATACAGCCATATATATATATATATATATATATATATATATACACACACACATACATATGTACAGGTAGAAATATACACACATATATATGTGTGTGTGTATATATAAGCATATACATGTACATATATATATATGTATACATGTTGATGAATCTGTAGAAAATTTCTAAGTTTATTTAATAAAAGGAGGAAACATGGATAAATTTTTCTCAATTGCCAAATACATTTTTTTCCATCAAAATGAATTCTTATTTTTATTTTTGTTTGTTTCAAGGGTGACATATTTATATCTATTAAATGTGAAACTTTATTGCAAAACGCATTATCAATGTTTTCTGAATTTAAGCAGGAAATTTTCTTACATAACATCACTGCTAGAGTTAAGTTATATGCATGCAAGATAATGCTGGAAAAGATTTTTCACAGAAGCCGTAGCCAAATAGTCAATGAACATGGTAAAATCATTTCTGATTATTTTACAAAAACAAAACAAAAAAAAAATGTAAAAAAAATAAGAAAATGATTATCTTTAAAATTGTTTATTTATAAAAGTAAAAAAAAAAAATTACATAAAAAAAAAGAAAGCAACAAAAGCAACCAAAGCAAATAAACAAACTAAGTAGAAAATAAAAGTTAAGAAATTTAATAGCAGAATTAATAATTCTTAAATATTCATTGAAAATATAGTTGAAAGATCAATTTAGATCCTAATTACAGATATTCGTCAATAATGATATTTTATCTTATTGTTGGTGATAAATTAGATGAGGCATAATTTAGATAGCATTTCAATTAAACATGCATGTATGCACACATAAACACGCATATACAATTGTGTATGTGTGACTGTGTGTACATCCATATGCATATGGGCAAGTTTTATAGTTACTAATTTGGTAGAAAGTTGGAGAAAGAGCTATTTATAAAGCAGGTCAATTCAAGTCAATGATTTTTACGACCCTTTAGCTAAGTGTGGACAGTAGTAAAAGCATAAACAATAATTTTATGCTTTGCATAGCAACTAGTTCTGGTTGATATGTAATTATCATAACTGAATAGAATGAGCTCTAATGCAAGCAACAGACATGGTTTCGTCTTGACACTGTAATCTCCGATGAACGAAGAAGACAGTAAATTATATAAATATATATTTAACTAAGTTACCATTGTATAAAGCAAATTGGGATAAAAGTAACAAAGCAATTTGATTGAGGAGCTATTCTTAAGGTAGTGGCTGAGAAACGAGTAGTTTTAAGGGGAGAATGACCACAACATATAGAAGATGGTGGTGGTAGAGATACCAATTAGATAGGGTTGAAGTCTGAGTAATGAAAGTAACAGCAAGGTGACTGCCTAGAATCCTGTGTGAGAAGAGGAGCTGTGTCTAAATTTTGGCTGACACAAGGAATTTTATCAAGTATTAACCAGCAACTAGGAGAGCTGTGTCATGGTAGGTATTAGCTGACAGCTAGGTGCTGTGTTAACATAGGTCGAAAACATTGGTTGAAAACTAGAAGTAGAAGAAAATCTTTTAAAACTATTAGTATATTTTGGTACTGAACTCTTTGGGTTAATCTCCCCTCATTCTAAAAGAAAGAAAGGAAAAAAAGTCTCAAACTTAATAGCTGTTTTGCAATATTTGTTCTGACTCTAAGATGGTGAGCTAGCAGAATTATCACCATGCCAGTCAAAATGCTTGGTAGCATTTCATCTTCTTTACGTTCTGAGTTCAAATTTCATTGAGGCTTTCATCCTTTTTGGGGTTAATAAAATAAGTACTAGTTGAACATTGGGGTGAATGTAATCACTTATCCCCTCTCCTGAACTTGCTGGCCTAGTGGCAAAATTTGAAGCCAATACTTGTTCTGGCTCTTTAGCATTTTATATTCAGAGTTCATATCCTTTCTAAGTCAACTTCACCTTTCATTCCTCCAGGGTTGATAAAATAAAGTACCAGTCAAGGACTGGAGTTGATGGCATCATTTAAATCCCCTTTCATCAGAATTGCTGGTCTTGTGCCTAATTCAGAAAACATTGTTATATACTGATGGTGAATATAAAAATTGATTAAGTGTTACATGTAGTAGCATTAGCTAATTAACAGGAGTTTCATCTCTGATTCAGACAGATGATATATGCTTTGGTTTGGATGACATCATATATAGTAGAATTATTAACGGAATACCTCAGGTATGATCAACGGAATGACAACAATCAATCTACCCCTAGGATGTTGTTTGAAATTCCAAGAACATTACAGAATACAAAAGGAACCTGAAGAAGGCAAGAAGGTACCCTGGTTGAAATGTTACTATCAGAACAACAATAAAGACATTAGACTGAATTATGTTAGTATATGTGTGTGTTTGTGTGTATATTTATAAATAGAGGCATAGGCATAACTGTGTGGTAAGAAGTTCTCTCCCCAACCACGTGGTTTCAGGTTTATGTCCACTGCATGGCACCTTGAGCAAGAGTCCTGGGCCGACCAAAGCCCAGTGGGTGAATTTGATAGATGGAAACTGAAAGAAGTCCATCATATATGTATATATGCACAATCACATGTGTGTGTGCGTGTCTGAGTTTGACCCCCTGCCATGGCTTGACAACTGGTGTTCATGTCATTATGTCTCCATAACTTGGTTCACCAAAAGAGATTGATAGAATAAGTGCGAGGCTTAAAAAAAATATGTACTGAGGTTGACTTGTTTGATTAAAATTCCTTGAAGTGGTGCTGCAGCATGGCCACAGTGTAATGACTGAAAGAGGTAAAGAGGCAAAAACAAGACAAACACACACACACAACTGCAAGGCTGACAGTTTTGAGGAGAAGGTACAAGTTGATACAATTGACCCCAGAGCTTGAGTGGTGCTTTATTTTACTCCCAAAAAGGATGAAAGATAAATTTGGTCTTGGCAGGGTTTGAATTCAGAATGTAAAGAATGGGAGGAAATACTGCAAAAGCAGTTTTCCTGACATTCTAATAATTCTGTCAGCTCGCTGCATCAACATCAGCATCAGCATTATTTTAACGTCCACTTCATTATGCCTGCATAGGTCAGACAAAATTCGTTGAGGCAGATTTTCTATGACCAGATGTCCTTCTTGTTGCCAGTCCTCACTCGTTTCCAAGCAAATAAATATTTCTTCACAATCATGCATCTTTTCGCAAAAGATTGAAAACAAGGGATACCACTCAAATGAGGTTAAAACGAGGAGAAACAAAACACAAACACACATACAAATGTATACAATGAGCTTCTTCTTATGAAATCCACTCATAAGGCTTTGGTCAGCTCAAGGCTATAGTAGAAGATACTTTACCCACGGTGTCATGCAGGGGAATGAATCCAAAACCATGTGGTAGGGAAATGAACTTTAGCACACAGCTATGCTTGTACCTTATATATATATATATATATATATATATATATATATATATATATATATATATATATATATATATATATATATATATATAATTGCTTCTTATTTAGCTATTATTAATAATTGCTTCTTATTTAGGCACAAGGTCAGCAATTTTGATGGTAACGAAGTTTGTTGTAACCATCAACTCTGTTACTTGACTAGAACTTTATTTTATCAATCCTGAAAGAATGAAAGGGAAAACTGGCCATGGTAGGATTTGAACTCAGAACACAAAGAGCTAGAACAATAGTAATTCGTCATCTTAGAAACTGAGAAAATTTAAAGGTCAGTCAAATATTCTAATGATGTCCTCTACCACTGGTTTTAATGTAGGATGGTCCAATGGTTCAGAAAAAAACTAATCAGTTCTGATCTTTGTGTCTCTAGTGAAACACATAATGACAGAACCATTTGACTACCTAAGCACATGATTTGATTAAAGTGATGAATGATTGTCTGGGACCAGCCACAATTTTTGGAAAAGCTGATAGCAGAAAAATGCAGCACATTATTCCAATCCCGTGATTTCTCCAAATAGTATTCCTGAGGTTTTATACTGAAATAACCTTCACTTCCAGAGACAAGCTTTAACCCTTAGATGGCAGACAGCATCAGTTTTTATGTTTCATTAGAGAACAGCGGACATCATAAATTGATGTTTCATTAGTGAAAAGCAGACATTATCAATTGATGTTTCAAAAATTTTACATGGCTATGGTAACCATCAATTGATGCCTAAACGTCTACTTCGTCAATTGTGCCTAAGTTCAAGTGGCTCTAATTGATGGAAGAAATCTAGTTGCAAATGGAAGATTTATACAGCAGTGAAGTTTTTCAGCTTTTCCTTCATCATCAGATGAGGCTGATGCTGATGCTCTAGATAGAACAGAAGAAAGTGATACTTCAACTAGCTGTAGATGGAAAAAAGTGCGCCAGTTTTTCTCCATTTGTAGATTCGTTTCACAACAACAATGCAGGAATCTCAAATGAATTTATACTCAAGTGATTTTATTGCCTTTTTGTCATTATCTTTACAATCTAAGAGAATTAAAATATCATTATCATAGTTTTTGTACTTATTTAAAGTGAAAATAAATATAAAAATTACCATTAAGAAAAAAAGATATTCTTGTCCACATTTGGTACACGCATTCATGTTAACCTTTTCCCACCATTTAAAGATTAATGAGAACTAAGGAACACTTTTACTCCCAAGGGCCCTTACTGCATGATCAACACCAACCTGGAATTTCTAATTTCTCCATACTTTATATTCTGTGAATTAACACCTGAATATATCAGAATCAAAAGACCATCATTATTAGTGCTTTGTTGCTGTATAATTTAGAACAGATATTAAATCGATAATTAAGAGGTAATTAGCGAAGGATATGTAAAAAGACTGCAGCATAGCATCTTATCAAATTATAATACTGTCTAATTGGTTGTGTTAGCATAAAACTAGAAGGTCCCCCCAATTAAAAGTTTCATGTTTGCTATATATATATATATATATATATATATATGTGTGTGTGTGTGTGTGTGTGTGTGTGTGTGTGTGTTATGCATGTATATAAGCATGTATATGTGTGTGTGATATATATATATATATATATATATATATATATATATATATATACATGCATATATGCATGTATAAGTGCATATGTATATATAAAAATGGAGTATAACAATTAATTATTAAAATCCAATAAACTGTTGGATTGGTTTCGATATTCTAGAGAATTCCACCTTCTATAATTAAGAGATACAAGATATTGTGAAGAAATTAAATGTAATCTAAACAAGTTTGCCATTAGCAAATACAAATAATAATAATAAAAAGAGTCTAAAAAATATAGTTTTGCTACAACTTTAATATCTCAAACTTAATTTTAAAAAACCCCAGCAGCTCTTCAAACCAGATTTTAGAGCTGTTCAGAGAATCGAAAAATTTAATAAATCTGAAGAAAAGAAGCAAAAAAGAAAAAAAATCAAAAGAAAAAATAACTGTAATAATTAAATGAATGCTAATAAGATTATTTTAAATAATGAAATACATAAATGACCCCAGATTTATATTAAGTATTTAATTAAATAATAATAATAATGATAATAATAATTTCAAAACCCTTTGTCTGCTTATTTATTTATAAGACAGTCTTAGCCAATCATATAAGACTTAAGAAGTTATGGTGAGAATTGCAGAGGTCAATAACATGTGTTAAAAATATCTTAGAAATAAATTGTTTGTTTTGATTATAATTTAATTTCATCTTGCATGTTTCTTAACTAGGTTTCAATTTACAACCTCTCCCTCTCTTTGTCTTCCAGTCCACTCCCTCCTCCCTCTACCCTCCCCTAAAAATTCAGATAATACGATGTAACAAAGATTTAATTAACCTGATTTCTTTCTTAAATATTTATCAATTCAGGCTTGTATTTTCTTTGACGTTTTCCTGTTATTTCCATGAATACCAAATAAATGTGAAATAAACCAATACTTTATAGAACACAAGAACATGAGAGAACATTTAACATTAATATTGTAAACAGCTAACTTTCCTTTATTTTTCTTTCCCTCTATTTTATTTGTCTTTAAATAAGAATTAAGAATGGCTATATATCAAAAACTCAGAGATTTTTCTGTACATTTCTTCAGTTCAATTCCTGTATTTTTGAAAAAGAAGTTGGACACCTCAAATACGACCAATTCATATTAATACAAGAATGTAAACTAACAGCATCAGTATTTCCTTAAATTCTCTCAGTGTTTAAGAAGAATCTTAATGATGATAATTTCTTTTGTCTTATGGACATGTCAAGATCCAAGAACACAGGAAAAAATATAAATAAATAAAACCACAACAAAAAAGGAAAAAAAAAAAAGGAAAATGATTAAGTATTGTAAAAGCTCAACATCAATTGCATTGATTGTTCAGGATCATTCTAAACCTGGATAACCAAATTTGTTATCTGAATATGGGGATGCACATGAAGAAACTTCAGTTTTCCAGAATAAGATCTTAATGGTTTAGTAAGGAGGCACACACAGGTTTAACAATCTGATATTGAACATTTTATAGCAAAGAACAGCAAATGGAATTTCTAATACAGCAGTTGTGTAACATAGATGTTTCAGAATGAGGGAATGAAATATTAGAAGCTGTAACAAATAATGACAGTTAATAATTTGATTTGCAAAACAAGCATTGCTGAAATTGATCTATTGAGGAGAGGATAAGGAATCTATGATCAGATCTGTTATATAATAGAACCAATTACTGATATATAAAAGACCTGTTATATAATAATAATACAGAAACACTGCTAATATAAAAGAGAAACATATATATCTACATATATACAAAAGCATACACACATATACAAACACACACACACACATATATATATACATACACACACATGCACACATATATATATGCATATACACACACACACATATTGAGTTTTAACAAAAAAAAAATGCTAACATAAAAAAATATGTAAAATGCTTCAGACATGACAGTTTCGAAGTAAAAGGTTACGAGATCAAACATTGCCAATATCAAGATATATCACTTTACTTAAGTGAATCAATTGAGAAAGACATTAAGAGTGAATATAGAGGAACATGAGGATGCTATTACTGCTTTAGAAGAACAGGTGGAAAGACAATACAGGAATTTAGGGAGGAGAGAAAATAAGCCCAGTGGAAGAACAAGGGGAAAAGAAGAACAAACAGCAAAAAAAAAACAACCTTTCCTGAAAGATTCAAAGTATTTAGCAAAAAAGATCAAAAAAGAATGCTGCTTATGGAGAATAAAAGAAGCAAATTGAATCCTAGTAAAAAGGGTGTTAGAATTTCACTTGAAAGTTTCCATAGATATCCCAGATATCAGGATTAGCTGCTTATGATGACAAGTGTTGGTGCTTAATGTGTGCAACATTGAAATGAAGATAGGATGGATGTGATTTCATGAATGATAACACACAAGTCCCCCCAAAAGACTGAGCTATTTACAACTACTTATGCAATTGTACAGGCATGGCTGTGTGGTTAAGAAGCTTGCTTCGCAATCATGATGGTTTCAGGTTCGATCCTATTGTGTTGCACTTTAGGCAAAGTGTCTTCTATTATAGCCCCAGGCTGACCAAAAGTCAGAGTGGATTTGATAGACTGAAACTGAAAGAAACCTGTTGTGTGTGTTCATCTCCTTGTCTTGACGTTATGTGATGGCTGTAAACAAGCGTCACCATCATACAAGTTCTTTGTTTGTAGTCTTCTATGAAAAACGTCTACTTATGGGAAAATATCACCTTGTTTAGAAATAGGTGAAGATTGAAGATTGGTGACAAGAGGGGGGCTTCAGACCAGAGAAATCCATCTGACACATGCAAGCATGTAAAAGTGGATGTGAATGTGGATGTCAATAGTGGAAATGATATAGGGGTTAAGAAATTGCTTTTTTTTTTCTATAAATGGAAGGGAAGACTAAGAGATTAATTAGCTTACAGAGGATACAGTGTGAATGAACCTCATGCAGATGGCAAAACAACCCTTTAAGTCAAGTGAATAGGTGAATTAAGCAGAATTCTGTATGTAAGAGAATTTTAATTTTGCTTTTTACTTGGTGAGTTTAGAGGAAGAGACAATGTTCAAGGCTTCTTTTCCCTTCTTTCTACTCTATGCACAAGGCCCAAAATTTTTGGGGAGGGATCCAGTTGATTAGATTGACCCCAATATGCAACTGGTACTTAATTTTTCAACCCCGAAAGGATGAAAGGCAAAGTCAACCATGGCTTTTGCAGAGTCTTCTAGACTGGTGAAAGTGAGGCTATTAATGTTCTTGTTGAACATTTGTAAGTCAACATTTGCAGGAAAGACAAGAGCAGGAAGGGAATTCCAGAGGGATCACATTTCTGAGAAGGAAGGACTGGGCATAGTGATTATCATAGAGCCTGATCAATATCCAGTCAAGTACTGGGGTCAATAGAAACATCTCTATCTATCCCTTAACTTATATTTTAGGTTTTGAGCCATAAATATCAGGAATCATTATTTTATATTCACAGCCCCAACATTGGAGCTGCTGCTGCTACTACTACTACAACTACTACACCCTCATAGACATCTTATGTTAATGCCTAAAGGCCTTCAAACTGATTAGCTTGGAATCATCACTGACACACTCCAACCTCTGACCAATAGACATGCTGTCTCCTCACACAGCCTTTTCTACAACTACTACAACAGCTTCTGCTCTTTGGAACTAGATGTCTGATTACAACAAATACTTGAGTGGTTAGTATAATACATTAAGCTACATTCTGCCAACCAGATCCCTGGAACAGATGCAATGAGAGTGAGAAGAGTCCTGAGATGCTCTTCTACTGAAGGGGAGGGAGCAATACCAAATGGTATTTCACTTGACCGGGTAAAGGAGGGGGGTCATTAACCCTTTTGATACCAACTCACCTGAGACCACCTCTAGTTCGATGAGATAAACTTCCTGTTTTAAAGTGAGCTAAATTAAAACCTGTTGAAATTTCATGTTAATTTATCTTCCAAACACCAGTTTAATAATGACAAAGCTATTTTACTAAATTCTCCATTATTTTCAAAATCGACTGAAACAAAGGCAGTGTATTTCAACAGGGATATGGTAACAGAAGTGTTAAAGTGATCTAAATTTAAACCTCTTCACTGGCTTAACAGCATCAAAGCTATTTTACTAAATTCCTTATTATTTTTGATAAAGACATTCGAGCGAGATCGTTGCCAGTGCCGCTGGACTGGCTCCTGTGCAGGTGGCACATAAAATACAGCATTTTGAGCGTGGCTGTTGCCAGTACTGCCTGACTGGCCGTCGTGCCGGTGGCACATAAAAGCACCCACTACACTCTCGGAGTGGTTGGTGTTAGGAAGGGCATCCAGCTGTAGAAACTCTGCCAAATCAGATTGGAGCCTGGTGTAGCTATCTGGTTCACCAGTCCTCAGTCAAATCATCCAACCCATGCTAGCATGGGAAGCGGACGTTAAACGATGATGATGATGATGATGATTAACTGAAATGAAAGTAGTGTATTTCAACAGAAATATGATAATAAATGGGTTAAGTAACCAGCAAAATAAGTAGAGATAGTTTACTAATGTGGCAGGGAACATGTAAGGTAGGGAACTGCCGGATTGGAAATTGTATCTTAGCCTTTTCCATTATTGCATCTGACTGGTAACCAGATTACATCATGAGGAAAGAATACTGAAATGCAGAATTATTGCAGAAAAAACACCTAGGGGCACCTGGTGCATGAAACATTAATAGTGAAGTGGTGCCAACATGCATGGTGTAGTGAGCAAACAAATTTTAATTGATAAATATTTTTTTTTTTAGCTTACTGTATCAAATACGTTAACAGACATTACTAAACATGTAGGAGACTAGAAACAGGTGATCTGTGCAACTAGTTAATACATGGAGAGAATGAAAGGAGATAGGGCTGGAGTTTGGTTTACCATCACTTGGTGGTTGGTTTCTATTTGTTAAAAAGAATCCAACAGATTTGGATTTTCTGGTACAGTAGATTAATTTCATCAAGCTGAAGCATGAGGATAACAAAGTTTGACCAACAATATCTCATCAAATGTAAAATAGCTGGTTGCCCAATTGGTCAAGGTTCTTTTGAAGCTTCTATAGAAAGGGGCCCCCACCATGATAGAATATAGTCAAGTGTGTATGAAATGTTTATCTGAGTCGATGGATGGACAGACAGAGTGGTACTTTATCTTACTGACCCTGAAAGGCAAAGCTGATTTCAGTGGTATTTGAACTCAGAATGTAAAGAGCAGGAACAAATGCTTCTAAGTAGTTTGCCTGACAGTTTTGCTAGCTTGTTGCCTTAGACGACAATTAAATAATGGTCCTGATTATATATGTATATTTTTTTTACACACACACACACACACATTGTTTTGTCTGCTGATTTCTGTACTATATATTTAGACTGTAGGTTTCATCACATAGTAAAGACTGTAAACACAAAAGACGAAATGAATAGTCTGCTGAGTGTATATACCACTGTTATGCTGCTGTATGTAAAGCTTACATGAAAACAGACAAAGAGTTAATATATTTAATTCTTTGTCTGTTAACTTTTATCCAAACATTTTCTAGTTTTCATGCAAAGGATTAATTCTGATGTAATATTTTTCAAAGAATTTCAGTGAAAGCCTAATTAATTTGACTCATTTTCAATGTATAAAAGATAAATCTTATTTTGGTATTAAGTGTATATTATACAATGGAATAATAGATTAATCTGCTAAGTTGGCAATAAGGAAACAATAGATGATAAATACCAAAGCTAGAATGAAGTGAATTAAAAGGGAATGAGCTGAAGAAGCCAGATTAGAAGGCATGAAAAATCAAGAGGCATTAGAAGATTAATGAAAAGATACACTTACCAGAATCGGAAACGGTAAAAGTCCCATCATTTCCTGAGGTGATAGATAGCAGGAAAGACCCAGTAGTGTCTGGATCTTTAACAACAAGTTTAAGGACATCAAAATCAATGGGGAAGTTCTCTATTAGCTCCAAGGCATATACACTGTGGTTAAAATGAGGTGGATTGTCATTGACATCCAATAGCTCAATTGTTACCTGAAAGGAAAAAAAAAACACACCAAAAATTAACATAAATAATATGTAATATACACACAAGGACAATTATTTTGGGGAATGATCTAATCAAAAGGAACATTAACAATGACAAAAAATTATTTTGTATAGGTTGCATTTAACCCTTTCGTTACCATATTTCTATGGAAATACCCTGCCTTTGTTTAAATTAATTTTGAAAATGATGAATTTAGTAGAATTTAGTAAAATAACTTTGTTATTTTGAAGTTGGTGTTAGGAACATAAATTAACATGAAATTCTGATGAAAGTTTTTAAGTGAGATCACTTGAAAACTAGAAATTTGTTTAATAGAACCAAGGGCAATCTCAGGTGAGTTGATATCAAAAGGTTAAAACATGGACACCAGCACATTAAAAAGCACTCCTAATAATTTTACATTGTTTCCACTCATTTGTCAAGTGAGGTTGTCTTGTACCCTCTAAGCCTGAACACTTCTCATTCCCCAATGATGTGTAGTGATCTTACCAGTCTTGTGGAGCTCTCAAGCCAGAGAGAGAGAGAAAAAAAAGACAAAACGAAACAAAACAAAAAACTAATGGTATTTCAAAGGTATGTCTTTTTATTAGTGTTTAAATGTCAAAGTTAATACTAGCCATTTTCAAATCAGAATTAATTAAAACCTTTTGTTACAATTTTTCTAATGAAAGCATTTAATATGCACATTTCAGATCATTGCATGATATATAATAGGAGATACATCCCTTACGCAAGACCTTCCTCAGTTAATATATTTCAATATATGTGATGGACTCTCCTGTCAATATACATACATACATATATATATATATAATGATGGACTCTCCTGTTGCAGATCACTTTTGCTGATTTGTTTATTGTAGTCAAATGTATGAGCTGTACCTTAGTTTATTCCCTCGATTAAATGGATATTGCCTGAACAGGTGTATGGTGTACCACGCATAAGGTGTCAAAGTGATCGCAAAGCAACATGAGATGAAGTGTTTCACCTAAGAACACAACACACCAACCGGTCTAGGAATTGAAACCACAATCTCATGATAGTGTCCTCACACACACACACATACACATATATATATATATATATGTTTACATATTCTTTTTTGTAACAGTGAATCCGAGCAGATAAAGCTATAAATAATAATGTGTAAATATTGGGTTAAAACCCTTTGGATGAAAAACTAGTTGAAGGTTGCCTGTGGGACATGAACCCACATCTCCAGTAAACAAGTCACTCAGGCAGCCTTAAAAAAAAAATTATTTCACATTCTTCAAGTTTCTAAATTCTTATGACACCAGCATTAAACACACACACACACACACACATTCATACATTGCAGGTTCATGAACACACACACACATACAGAACTGTAACTTAGTAACATTCTCCAAGCATTGTCTCCATAACCTTATATCATAGTATTGATATAAAGGTCATTGTTTAAACCCTTGGTTAGCCTTCATTAAGCAGACCTATGATCAGGTGCATTCCAGCCTTGGCTAGCTCACTTTTCTCTTTGAAAATCTAGCACAAGTCAATGCATTCCTGCTGCAAGACAGTCGTGTATTACAATTCAATGGAATTCAGTTGCTATTTCTAGCAGATCAAGAGACCACATAGAAGCTCCTATTATTGGCTTGATTCATATTTAAGTATGTGTAATATGTAATTATAGCAATTAGTAAATTTCGGACTTGCTGAAGCAGACATTACTTGCAGCTACCAAAATAGTTATTATGGTCAATAAGTATTCCTTAATAAGATGTAGACAGGAAGTCAGTAAATTATAAGTGTTGTTACTGAAATATGCGAGCCAACTTAGTTTGATTTAACATGCAGAGGAGGCTGCTTCCTCTTCTTCATCATCATCATCACTTAATGTTCGTTTTCCATGCTGGCTTGGGCTGAATGTTTGACAGGAGCTGACAATCGAGAGGACAGCACTAAGCTCCAATATCTGCCTTGGTAAGATATCTACAGCTGGATGATGAAGGCGATGGTGGCGGTGGCGACCACCACCACCATCTTCTAGTGTCTGTGTTCCATGCTGGCATGGGTTAGATGGTTTGACTGGAACTGGTAAGTCAGAGAGCTGCCCTTCTTAACACCAACCACTCTGCGGAGTGTACTGGGTACGTTTTAAGGGTCACTGGCACAGGTGCCTTTTATGTGCAACCTTCCTGAAACCAAGTGCTTCACAGAGAGTACTTCTTACATGGCACTAGTGAGGATACTAAGTAACTTACAAGACAAACCCCATCACTCAACCGAAGTGATGAGAGGTTAAAGCATGATAGAAGGACAGGAACAGGTGTCTTGCTGTAGATGAGATATATAGTTCCTCCAGTTAGGAAAGAGAGTGGTGCTGAAGACATGTCAGGTTGTACCCCCAACTAACATGAAGGTAAATGTAAGAAGAGTGGTGTGGGTGGGCAGGTAAGCCTCCAGGGAGTGTGAGAGGTGAGTGACAGGTGGATAGCAATAGTGATAGAGGGAAATGCACATAGGTGGCTGCTTATATATTATAATGTATTGTATCAACCCAAAGGAATAGCAACATAAATAGGTAGATGTATAAAATAGTCAGTACATCGCTTAAGACTTTTGTTACCAAATATTTTTTTTAACTCATGGGATACTTCTGAGTAAATAAAAATATTTTGGCGCTCTTAGCATTGTCAATGTTGTCGTCTTAATGTCCACTCTTCCATGCTGATATGGGTCAGATGAAATTTATTAAGGCAGACTTCCTATGGCTGGAAGCTCTTCCTTTCAAAAACCCTCACCTGTTTCCAAGCAAGGTAAATATTTCTCCATGAACAGACATATTTTTTTCTGAACAGTAATACACAAGTAATAAGGATGAAATAAACTGAAAAGCAACTAAGATCAGCCACACACATACATCCAAATTCTTTTGTTGACAGCAACAAAATGATACAAAATAAACAACGATACTATAATATCATCACATCACACGATTGCAATTAGAAATTTAACAAACATAAAATCAGTTAAAAATCAAATGTTTGAAAATATATCAAACCATTGAAAAGGCTATGGATTGATGTGAGGAAAACTTTTTGGTGGATATAGACAACCACTTTGGAAAGCAAAAGGGAAATATAGACTAGCAACAATCAATGAGTGAGTTTATAGGCTTTATTAGTTATATTTCTTCTGAAATATAATAATATTGGGTTTAACATATGTTTCAGATCAAAATAGTTGCAGTCAAAGCGTAAGGTGAGAGATTTGCTAAAATAGTTTTAAAAGCCATCTGAAAGCTGTGACCTATGACCATGAATGCTGGGTAATGAATGGAGTGCAATTGTGTATAAAAGTAGATGAAATGGGGTTCCTCTAACGGATCGCTGGAGTAATGTCACTTGATAGAGTTTGAGACTCAGAAATTATGGAGTCTCTCCAGGCTGAGCAACTACTTCTCTGGATTGAGAGGTCACAGCTCTGGTATGACTGACATGGGATTAGAATATTGTAGGAAAGAATTACAAGACAGATCCTTTAAGCTGGCCTAACAACCAGCAGACCTCGGGGTAAATGTGATGGTTGGATGATATCTATAATCTGTTAGTTATGCATGGGATGTAACCTACTGGTTTGACAAATGATACTGATAGAATAAGTACCTGGCTTATAAAAAAAAAAATGGAAGTACTGGGGTCAATTCATTTGACTAAAATTTCAAGGTGGTCCCTTAGCATGGGCACAACCAAATGAAAGGGAGTTATAAAAGTAAGTACTGTTTTGAATTCTAGGATTCATAGGGGTGATTACTTGGTTTCTATGACATATAAGTGAATGAGATCACAGCATTCCTCTGGATAGGATGCAAGTCCATTGCAGGGTTACTCATTTACAGGTGAATGAATTGGAGCAATGAGAAATTAAGTATTTTACTCAGGAATACGACACATTGCTCAGTCCTGGAATTGAAACCATGATCTTGGGATCATGAGCACAACACCCTAACCACTAGGACACACGCCTTCACAAATAAAGTGGTGCTCTGCCATTATTGATAATAAAACATGAAGCAAATTTAATGATCTCAAAGATCATTAAAAGATTCAGTAGTAAAGACCAAAAAAAAACAAAACAAACTAGTGTAGCAATTGAGAAAGGTCGATACTATTTTGGAATTCAGAACCCCTCAAGGAAGAAGTGACAGTCAACAGATTCTTTGTGTGTTGAAGGTATTAAACCATTGTTTTTGATTCTCAATTCATGATTTTTTTGTTATTGAAATTGCGAAACAAATATTTAATGTTAACGAAAAGTAAATTAAGGATATTGATGGAAAACTTTGCATATTTAACAAGAAAATTAACCTACAACCAAACAGAATCCATGTAACATCATGTAGCAGCCTATTGGTTATGAGTTTATAGCGAATGGAAACATTATTTAATTATCTCAACTGAGATGATCTTTCAACAGAATTGACGCAATGTTCATTTGTATGGCGAAATATTAATGATTCAATTAAAAATCTTTAATATATCTTATCAGGAAATAACTGCTGTCATCTTGCATTAAACAAAGATTCAGTATTTGGCTCTTTTCACAAAATTACATTTTTTCTTGACATTAAGGACTTAAGAAAATGCAATTTGGAATCTGAAGATTGTTAGAGGCAGTTTTAAAACAAAATGACGTGGCTATTAAAACTATCAAGATTCTAATACAAATAATTATAAAAGTAATTTAAGAAATATATAGAATTTTTCATAGAAACTAGTTGGAGAGACATTCTAAATGAATCCAATTAGAAACAGGCATACATTCCACAGCATCAATGTAGTGTTATTATTGGGTGGCTCAATTCAGTTTTAAGCAGAAACTTAAATCTCATATTAATACACTAGCTTTATACACAGACATCACCATTTTACATAATTTATACAAATATATCAAATTATACACACACACACATATATATATATATATGGAACACTTTATTAAATTATGTTAATGCAGATCAACTGCTTTACTTGAAGACTGGATAATGATACTATAAGTGGAGCTCTAAATTCATCAGGTAGTAATCATACATCTAACCGTATACACATGTGCATGCATGTGTGTGTGTGTGTGTGTGAAAATGTGTACCAAGGAATCCTTTGTAATTGATTAAGATATCTACCTGATACTGACTGGATTAATGTTGTACATCAGCCATCATAATGAAAACCCCATGTACTAACAAAGTCCAGACCTGACGACAAAAGAAGATAAAGATGACTGGTAAAAAGGCTAAAATCCACTCCGTAGTTTTAACCCTTTCGTTACCAACCTGGTTGAAACTGGCTCTGGCTCTGTAGTACAAATGTCTTGTTTACATAAGTTTTGAGTTAAAATCTTCCACCAAACCTTAGTCACAAATTAATGTTCCTAACACTAGCATAATGATAACTAAGTTATTTTACTAAATTCTTTGTTATATCTAAAATAATTGAGAGAAACATAGAGCATCTCAAAATAAATACAGTAATGAGAGGATTAAGCCCATTTTGATTCACCAAACCAAGATTTAATGAGTTCGAGCCACTCACTCAATGAAAATTTCTGCCAAATTTGGTGAAAATCCATTCAGCTGTTTTCCAGCAATTTTGCAAATGCATAGACAAAGACGAGTGGTTACAATACCCTACTTTCATTTACACGCACAGGGTAATAAAAAAAGCATTACATTAGACAAAGTAATCTGAAGGGTTAGAGTTACTTCAAGACAATCATTCCTGACCACATCACAGCAAAGTCACTCACTGACTAACAAAGTTTCTCAGAGGAGAGATCTTTGACTATAACCATTGTAAGACTACTCAACTGATTAGCATAAAGTCACTCTCACAGGCATTAAATTGTGGGATTAAGCTTATCACCCAACAAGTGTTTAAGGACTTAGTAGTAGAGTTCATTTATTAATTTAAAACTGAAATTTCACTTTGGATTGAAACCTCATCTTCAACATTAGAGATAGTTATGTCTTTGACAAAACAGGTTCACCTTGTTTTGTTGAAGACATGGTAGGTGCCCACAAAAAGATGTACCCAACACCCTCTCTAAGGTGGTGAGTAAACAAAGCAGAGAAAGCATAAAGTCAAGAGACTCTTTGATATTATTTTACTGGTGCCATAATTGTTGTTGTTGGCACTCCGTCGCTTACGACGTCGAGGGTTCCAGTTGATCCAATCAACAGAACAGCCTGCTCGTGAAATTAACGTGCAAGTGGCTGAGCACTCCACAGACACGTGTACCCTTAATGTAATTCTCAGGGATATTCAGTGTGACACAGTATGACAAGGCTGACCCTTTGAATTACAGGCACAACAGAAACAGGAAGAAAGAGTGCAAGAAAGTTGTGGTGAAAGAGTACAGCAGGGTTCGCCACCATCCCCTGCCGGAGCCTCGTGGAGCTTTAGGTGTTTTTGCTCAATAAACACTCACAACGCCCGGTCTTGGAATCAAAACCGCGATCCTACAACTGCGTGTCCGCTGCCCTAATCACTAGGCCATTGTGCCCCCACGGTGCCATAATAAACTGTGGTTGATGATAACAAATGGAATTCAGGCATAGTAAATATACTGAAAATGAAAGGAACAAATAATACTTGGTTCTCTCTTATGCTTCTATGAGGGTAGTAGATCTGAGTAACAACTGAGTTGGGCTGTGATGACCTGTCTGGCTCAAACCAGCATTGAAAGCCGACCTAAAATTGATGACGATTATACTTGTTTGATTAGACTTTTGTTACTAATGGATGTATCAGAAAGGTTAAGACAATATAAAGCAGAACAAGAATATTACCATTTATTCTTAAAAAAAATAAGTTATCAGCTTAACAAGTATTTCTCTGACTTCTACCATAATTTGATAATCATATTAGTCCATGGCTTTGATATTCTTCTTTATTTACATCTTAAACTAGCTTATTTTTTATTTACGTAGACAGATTTTCTTTTCTTTTACTATAGTAATATCATTTGTTGCTAAGACTATTAATACCTACTTCAGATTAGTTACAATATACACATATTTATTCACATAAATATACTGCAGCAGTGAGGTGTGTGACTTAGTGGTTAGAGGTATTTGGCTTATGACCACAAGCTTGTGGGTTCAATTCCTGGATAGGTCTGGTGAACTTGAGCAAGGCACTTCATTTCCATTGCTCTAGTCTTCTCAGCATACTGAGTACCAACTAGGTGCTGGTGCAACCCTCTCTCTCTCTCACCACCTGTCACTTCCTGGATGTTCTAGATGAAGGTTAGAAGGACCTTGTAACTAGATAGGTACCTAAAATACTTAGTGGGTCATGGTTGGATGCAAAACTTTTTATATTTTTTTGTCTTTGGTCAGTAAGTGTTATTTCCTTTTTGCTTCTATCTAGAAACCAAAGAAAATGACTACTATTCCCTTCAAACTTTGCTTTTCTGACCTGGACATCAAGGTTTTGAAACTGACCTATTTTCCATGACAATTCAGACAGATTCAGTGTGGAGTTGCTATATTTCGCTCAATACCACAGATTTGCTTCTCAGTTGCTTGACCTTAACCACTTGTGCATGTCCCTTAGTGGCTGACAATATGCGCATGAACAGGAGTAGTGGGGGGAGCGTCATAGCCATGTACTGAGAGGGATTCTTTGGGGGTTTGAATAAAGGCAGCATAAGCAAAGTTTTCAGGAAATAGGAAATAACAGTTGCTATCCGAGGACAAAAAATTATACTACACAGGTCAGAGCATTCCATTTGAGAGAGATGTCCATCCATAGCAGGATTCAAGGCCAGTAATTTTGACTGAAGGGGCATGTTGATTACATCAACCCCAGTACTTGACTGGTAATTTATTTTTATCGACTCCAAAGGGATGAAAAACAAATTTGGCCTCCATGAGATTTGAAATTGGAATGTAAAGAATCGCAAGAAATACCACTAAGCATTTTGTCTGATGTGCTTAATGATTCTGCCAGCTTCTCACCATAGTAGAAGGAGGTGAGCCATATCTGCAGCTCATGAGTGACGGCTACACACATAGCTACAATATTATCTACAATAGATACGTTATTTCACAGATTAATAGCATTGCTCACCTTATAACCAATACAAAAATATAGAGATATACAACAACATGCAGTATTTATCTGTTTCTCTCTTTTAATTTATTTTTTTAAAACTTGATTGTATTTGTAATTGAAAATGTTAAAGGTCTCTGAAATATACTATTAAAAAGTAACAATAACAACTACAACAACAATAAATTCTCAGTAATTTT
Organism: Octopus bimaculoides; assembly: GCF_001194135.2. Lineage (NCBI taxonomy): Eukaryota > Metazoa > Mollusca > Cephalopoda > Octopoda > Octopodidae > Octopus > Octopus bimaculoides. The sequence continues at coordinate 43,566,640 of NC_068993.1, read as the reverse complement.
TTGTTGTTTTTTTTTTTTTTTTTCCAAAATATTCCAAGTTTGATATCAATGAATGAGGAATTATTACAAAGCTAGTTTAAAAATCTTCTACTTCATAACACCGAAGAATCAATAAATTACTGGAGTGTGTGATGAAGCTGCAAGTAGTAGATAATAATATTCTAAGAGAAGAACACAAGAAAAGACCAAAAACAAAACAAAACAAACTGTAACTATATTAGGAATACCAGAAGAAAGAAGTCTATACCAAAAATACAAAAGAACAAAAATAAAAGAAATATAATGGCAAATAATAAATCCAAAAATACTGAACTATATAAGCTAATCTGTGAATGAGGAACTTTCTCTCTCTCTCTCTGTATGTAAGTAGTTCACACAAGAAAATTACTAGAAATATTCCTGGCTATCAATTTTCATTCATGCTACTGATTACAACATATAAAAATGGAAACGATATATATATATGTGTGTGTGTGTGTGACAACAAATAAATAAAATAAAAATAAATTTTTAAATTTAAGAAAAAGTTTTCTAATTTAGACAAAAGTATATTTATTTTACATTAGATATTCTAAGCCAGCCATAGAATGATGCAAATAATAATAACAACAACAATAATAATAATAGTTGTTGTTGTAGTAGTAGTAGCTGCAGTGGCTGCAGTAGTGATGATGATGATGATGATGATAATAATAATAATAATAATAATAATAATTATAAATAATAATAATCCTTTCTAATATAGGTATAAGGACTGAAAATTGGGGGAGGGAAATAGTCAATTACATCGACCCCAGTACTCAACTGGTACTTAATTTATCAACCCTGAAATGATGAAAGGCAAAAATTGACCTTGGCAGAATTTGAACTCAGAACGTAGCGACGGGCGAAATACCGCTAAGCATTTCGTCCAGCGTGTTAACGATTCTGCCAGCTCACTGCCTTAATAATAATGCCTAATAATTGATGTAGCAGTGCCAGGAGATCAACATATGAAAAAAAGAGAAAAAGTTGATAAATATGGAGACCTGAGAATTGAGATCACTAAGATGTGGCAGCTACAAGAGTCGGACAAAAAGGTTATCCCTATTGTCATCGGAGCATTGGGTTCAATACCACCCAATCTGAAAAAAACATCTGAAAACCTTAGAGATACCCTACAATCTAGATGTATTGCAAAAGTCGGCATTACTTGGAATTGTATGCATAGTGTAAAGTAGTCTGCCTGAGGTCCTTGTGACTTGACAAACAGTACAAACCTCCAGTAGACACAATATTTTCAATCAACAACCTCATGATATTGTATACTGTGTGACATCTATAATAATAATGCACTACTTCTGTTACAAGCATTTTCTGCAGAACCAGTATAAAGATCCATCTTGAAGGAAAAGAATTGTAAAATTGACCAAATATTTCTCTTCTAACCCATGCTAGCACAGAAAGATGGTTGTAAAACAGATGAACGAATTCTTCAGCAGAAGTAAAATAGACAATTGGCTACAGTAGTAGACTAACAGTAATTAGTTGAGGAATTAAATCTACAGCAAGTATTTATTCTACTGGGTCTCTTATTAAGATACAAGTTATCCCATCTTCCTTCTGTCCTTCCTTCCACAGTTCACCTAAGTTTGTTAGAGACAGATGCCAGGACTTGTAAGAAAATTACCAACAGCAGTCTGGTTTTCTATTCAAGGAGAAATTCGTCTCTCATTCATTGAAGAGTTACAGAAAAATAGGAGGAAGTAACTTTCTCAATGGAACCCAAAGTTCATGAGAGATTTAATTTTTCTATTTTCTTTTAATTCTTATTCAAAATTAGCAGTCACAAGAAGCTACACAACACTATTTGTCCATTATCATTCACACTCAAGCTATTAAGATGCCTCTGAAATGAAATCTAAAGCTTTTAATATTCATCAATATTCGGATATTCCTGCACAATGTGATACGGTTGAGGACAAAAGGAAAAAAGTATCAGTAAAATAAAAACAAAACAAAACAAAGAGAAAACATAGAAAAAGACCAGAGAATTCAATCTATAGTGTCATGGAAGCTATGTTTTGAACACAGCATTTAAATATGAATTTGAGTTAGTGTAGTATTTTGTTTATGTCTTATTATCACTGGGGTATTTATTTCTTTATGGAGAATGTTTGTAGTGTTTTTGTATTGAAGGGGATTAAATAATTGTGGACAGTGGGACATAGGGGACAGAGAAATAGTTTAGATTGATTATGAAAAAGAGAAAAGGAGGGAGATGGGAGATAGGAGATAATGGTAGAGGTCAGGTGAGATAGATGAAGAGAGAGAGAGAGAGAGATAGATAGAGTAGATGGAAAGAGAGAAAGCGATGTTGAAGAGAGGGCAAAAGCAATACAATAAGTTGAGAGAGAAAGGAAGCAAGAAGAGGGGAGAGAGAAGGGAGAAAGTAGAGGGTGTGAGACAGGCACACAAGTGAAGGGGAGTGAGGAAGAAGAGGGAAGGTGAGAGAGAACAGGGAGAGAAAGAATGTGATGAAGAGAATAAGTTAAAGAAAGATGGTGAGAGAGAGAGATACAGTCATAGAGAGAAGAGAACTGGGAGAAGAGAGAATTATTAGTTGCCATGATATTGGGAACCAGTTAAAAACATCAATATATCAATATCAAATAAAGTTGACAAGCAAGTAACCAGAAGTCTTTGATATAAGAATACATGCCAGCAATTTGAAGTTTCTTCTTAAACAGGGGGAACAAGTAAAAAAAAAAAAAAAAAAAAATTCAAATCAAATCAAACCAACTTATTTCGATTCTGTAGCAGAAATGGAGAAAAAAAATATAAATAAAAAAAAAAAATCTCTAAAAATTGGTTTACATGGAATCGGTGATTAATTTATATTGGTCGAGGGAAAATAATTTTGAGATTTGTAAAAGAAATGTTAGAAAGCTGGTTGGAGGTTTTCAATACTAATACAGATAAATTTGAGCTACAATAGAAATATTGGGAAAGCAAGAACACACAGCTAATATTGGTATACACATAGGAATGGTCATACAGTTAATAAGTTCACTTTGGTACTACAGGGCTTAAGTTTCATTTATACTGCATGACACTGTTGTTGGCTGGTATCGTCTAGAATAGCTATAGGTTGACCATTGTCTTGCTTCCACAGTGGCACCAGCATCCCATATGGACATGTTGACTTAAAAATGATGAAAATAGCTTGTGTTGCTTTGATAGCATTAATACCATGTCATCTGAGCAGACTAAATAGAGGTCTAAACACTTAGAAGCCATCTTGAATTTGTCACAAAACCTACACTCTGATCCTGAACATTTAATGAGATAAACATGTCATTAACTTTTGGAGCTGAGTCACACTGTTATTAAACATATTTTACACCAACTAAATGTGTTCAGTACTACTTTCTTTCCTTTGTTCACTCAGTTGTATGTATGTGTGTGTGTGTGTGTGTGTGTGTGTGTGTGTGTGTGTGTGTGTGTGATCATCATCATCATTTAGAGTCTGTTTTCCATGCTGGCATGGGTTAGATGGTTTGACTGGAACTTCTAAGCCAGAGAGCTGTATCAGGCTCCAGTCTGGTTTGGTTTGGTTTCCATGGTTGGATGCCTTTCCTAATGTCAACCATTCTGAGAGTGTAGTGGGTGCTTTTTACATGCCACTGGCATGAGGGCCAGTCAGCTGGTACTGGTATCCACCACACTTGAATAGTGCTTGATGCTAGTACTGCCTGACTGGCCCTCATGCTGGTGGCATGTAAAAAGCACCCACTACACTTTCGGTGTGGTTATGTGTATTATATAAGGGTGGGTGGAGGAGCCACATTTCCTCTTCTATAGCAAGACACCTGCGCCTGTCCCTCTATCATACTTCAGCATGGAAGACATGTTAAGTGATGATGATGATTGTGTGCGTGTGTGTGTCTTGACAGAGCATGATAGTTGTGAACAAACATCACTATCATGCAAGGGGTGTCATTTATTTCCAATCTTTCATGAAAAACATGTCTGGTCATGGGGAAATATTACTTTGCTTGAAAACAGGTGAGGCTTAGTGAGAGAAAGGCCCATCCAGCAGCAGAAAATTTGCCTCAACAAACTCAATCTGACCCATGCAAGCATGGAAAGGTAGACATCAAAATACTGATAAATGCTGCTGATGATATGTCAAGCTTCTGCACAGTTTCTGTCAACTAAATTCTCCTTATAAGGCATTTGTCAATCTGAGACTATGGTAAAAGACACTTAACCAAGATGCCACATGGTAAGATCAAATATGTAACCATGAGAACAGCTGCATAAAAAAAGTGCTGAGCTCTAATTGTGGAGGGTACCTGTGGAAGGGGTAGACCCCAGGAAGATGTGGAATGAAGTAGTGAGAAAGGATCCTCGGACACTGGGCCTCAATGAGGAAATGACAAGGGACTGGGAAATGTGGCAATTTGCTGTAGTTAATAAGACACAGCAAGATGAATAAAATTACTGTCTGCCACATATACAGGCCTTGTCCTTTCGGGTGACAGTGTCACTTAAAAACCACCTGTGTTAGAGTTGCATTAATGCACCCATGCCGATGGCATGTAAAAAGCATCCAGCACACACTGTTAAGTAGTTGGCATTAGGAAGAGCATCCAGCTGTAGAAACCATGCCACAACAGACAGTTGGAGTCTGGACAGTTCCCTGGTAGCCAGCTCCATATCAAACTGTCCAATCCATGCCAGCATAAAGAGAGCAGGCATTAAACAATGATGATAATGATGATGTGGTTGTGAAGTAGACATTTCTTTCTTCTAGTTGCACAGTGATGTGGGCTTCCTGTATTTGTGGGAAGGTATGTTACCTACAATAGTCTGAGGGAAAAACATTTCTTATCCATTTAACACCATAAAATTGCATATACACCTCAAGGGGCTCATAACATTAGCATTAAAAACAAGGAAAAAAAAACCCCAAAACAATTCGCTTATTTTGTAGTGCATAAAATGACAGCAGGCTTTTAGTTCTCTAAAGAGCTAGGGAGATTAAAAAAAAAACCACAGAAGGTTTTTAATATTTAGGCATCTACATCATTTATTCATAACAATTAAAATAAAAACTATGAAAAAAATTGTCAAATTTTAATTTGGATCTGAGCAGTTTTGTAAATGAAGCAAATATGTACAAAAGTAAAGGGGGGAAAAAAAAAAGAGAAGCAAAAAACGTTTAAGTAGGAACTTAATCAGGCGGAACCAAAGCAGTATACATTAAAATCAGAAACCAGGTGTTTCAATCTACAGTTGAAAGCTCAGCTTTTTATATGCCTCTGATGTAGCATTAGACTACAAAGTTAGAGCAAATCACTCAGTGATGCTGTGAGGTCAATATATTCTAGCTAAGGATTTTAAGCAAAAAGCTTATGGTTGATTGGAGCATGAATTTTCAGGAGCGAAGTGAAAAAAAAAAAAAAAGTTGATAAATAATAAATGGTTCTGAAATCAATATTTAAATTATGAAATAATGAGATGGAGTTTTATGTGTGGGTATATGTGTGTATATGCATACTTTACACACATACACACACCGTCATCATTTAATGATTATACATAGGTATTAATGGTGAAAAAAGACATTCTGGAAAGGATTATTAGAAAGATTTTGAAAATATTAATCCATTGAAATATTCAATAGCTGACTGTGAATTTTATGGCAAAAGAATTTTCTTCAGAAATACTAAAAGAGAAAGAGATTAGAATTTTTAATTGTCTATTAACATTTTACTGCCAGCCCCTCGCCCCAATCCTCCACCTTTTCCAACATTAATCTTTCGTTTCTTTTTCACTCATAAAAAGGAAAAGTTAAGTTAATCTTATCTAATGAATGATGTGTGTTCATGCACGCGATCACGCCAACACGCACACAAATACATATATTCATGCACGTGTGCACAATAGCAATTCTGAGAGGATTAATATATTCCAAAGCTGGTTATTTTACTGAAAATATATATATAAGAAAATTTCAATTTGATTGACTGAATTTATATAACGTTGTTGGTTGTGTTATTCTGTGTAAATAGAATCAACTTTTGGCAGTGAAGGTGTCATGACAGGAAAAATAGGTTGTGTGTGGGTGGTAGTAGGGTATGTGTAGTGGTTTAGAGAATTTAAGTTGATGAGAATTGACAACATTTCATTATTAAGATTAAGGAACATATGATTACTTTACTGACAAGTCTTGTCATATTGCCATAGAAACATCAACAGTTGGCTAAATGGCACCTGCTTGTCAGACTAATAGAAAATATGACAGGCAACGTCATCGCCAGAGACAGATGTATAATCAAGGGAAATTTGATTAGATATAAATCCTTTCCTCTCATCAGCTTGGTTAAAAGAAAACAAAAAAAACAAAAAAAAAACAACAAAAAACAAAAACAGGAAACCTTTACCCGCCAGCCCCAAGATCACTACCGCAGACCTATCTATCCAATAAATAGCTATTGTCACCATTGCTTATGTGTCAGTTTAAAAAACAGAAGATGGTTATTGCAGGAAAATTTGTGGACAGTAAAACTAAATGAATAAGATCAAGAAGTGACAGAGAAAGCTGTTAGGAAAGCCAAACAGGTTAAAATAAGCAATGAAAATTTTCTCTCTCCATTTGATTAAATTGATAGCAATGATTCGTTTAATCCACAGAGCTATTATAGCTAACATCAGTTCTTAATATATTAAAAGCCATTCCGTCTACATGGTTGTTTCATTAGATTCAAGGCTAATTAATTTGTTAAAAAGACAAGAGTTATACTTCACTGGAATCAATTTCAGTATAAATAATAATTTCTTTTATTGACTTGAAGAATGGGTTTTGTGTCTCAGAATTGAGAAGAAAGAAATTAAAGATATAACCAACCTAATTATATATATTATAAACATTACTGACTGCACATACTGAATGTATGAGTTTTGCTTGTTTGTCAGTATGCTGCAGTTTAGCATTGTGGGGAAGACTCCCTCAAAGCACTGGGTGTTAAAACACCTGAAAGGCATAGACAAGCAAGACAACTTGCCTCTAATCCCATTCAGGAGAGATAGATACTGACATTTCACTATTGGGATTAGGGGCAAGTTGTTTTGCCTGTCTATCACTTTCAGATGTTTTAACATCCAGTGCTTTGAGGGAGTCATCTCCACTGTGCTAAACTGCACATACTGGCAAACAAGCAAAACACATACATTGAGTATATGTGTCTGATAATGTTTACAACACTAGTGCTGCTTCTAATCATAATTGGATATATGTATAATTTTACTAGTTTCAGTCATTTGACTGTGGCCATGATGGAGCACCACCTTAAAGAGTTTTAGGCAAAGAAATTGACCTGAAGACTTATTCTTTGTAAGCCTAGCACTTTGGTCACTTTTATCAAACTGCTAAATTACAGGGACATAAACACACCAGCATCACTTGTCAAGTTATGGTGGGGGTGAAACATACAGATATAGACACATACAAATATATATATATATATATATATATATATATATATACACACACACACACGACAGGTAGTAGTAGTAGTAGTAGTAGTAATAATAATAATACTTTCTACTAAAGGCACAAGGCTTAAATTTTAGGGGAGGGGACTAGTTGATTACAACGACCTCAGTGCTCAACCGACATTTTATTGACCTTCAAAAGATGAAAACCAGTCGATCTTGGTGGAATTTGAGCTCATAACATAAAGATGCATAAAATGCTGCTAATCATTTTATCAGTTCACCACCTTACTACTACTACTACTACTACTACTACTACTACAAGTAATAATAATAATAATAATAATAATAAAAGGAATTGTTTATAATTAGGTAAATTTTCTACTGAACCTATTCCAACACAGAGAAAACATCCATTAAAGTAGTAGTCATGATGACGACAGTGACGATGATGACAACAATGATGATGTCAAAAGTGCACCAAACTATTGCTGAGAAAGTCAGCTTTCTTGTGAAGAAAAAAGAATTTTTTTTTTTAATAACACAAAGCAACAAAGTTGCAGTTATTAAATCTAAAATTAATAAATTAATTAAAAATGTGAGAATGACTTAGGTTTAGAAATAATTATTGAAATATAAAAACAGAAGAAAACTAGCAATGATATATTGAAAAATATTATTAATTGCTTTTGTAAAAATGGTAACGAAATATTGATCGAATGAATATTTGTGTATTTTTTTATTTATTTTTATTATCACATAAAGATTACTTTATTTCTGGTAAACTACCAGCAAATATTTTTGCTTGTTTTACAACACAAATTCATCTGAATGGAGAAGTTGTTCTCTAAAGGCAAAATACAAAAGAGATTAACTTATTCACATTCATATCTGCTGGAACATGTTAAGAATGAATATGTACATCATTGTTTTCATTCTTGCTGTTTCATGTGCGCATAATAATTTATTGTCAAGTTGACAGACATCAACACACATCAGCAAATAATTTGTTTGCTGAATTCTATCAAGGACCAACATCCACAATTCATATTTAGATTTAGGGATCTGAGGGATGTTGAAGAGATACAATGAGGTTGAAACAGTATTATTTCAAAGTCCCCCTACATCACTGAATTGAGTGTGTTGTTCAACATACATTGTGAGAAGGGAGAAGTTGTGCTCTGAAAGTGAGGTACAACAGTTAAAATATTCATGCTTATATCAACTGGAACATGTTAAAAATTAATATATATGCAAACTATGCCAACATGGTATATGGATGCATGATGATGATGATGATAACGATGTCATTATTTAATAATTCTTTATTATTATTGAGTGAGAGAGCAGTGCATGCCATCAAAGTGACACTGGGGTACAAACATATGAAGCCCAATATACCCACCAGGCATATGTATCACAACCATATGTGAGTGACATGGTGATCTCATATTAAGATAAACAGCACATTACTTTATAGGTGGGGCCCAGTTAGAATTTTCTTCAAGTTGAGTAGCCCATCCCGCTCAGAAGGTCCCTAAATAAGGTTTGTTTAAGGATGATGAACAGAACACTTGTGTTTCCTGAGATGAAATATTCAAACACTAAAGAATTCCTCTCAACACATGGCTATGATGCTCTGCATGTGATCAGAGATGCACATATCATCAGCTACTAAGGAACATGCTCAACTGGTTAAGGTGAAGCAACTGACAAGCAAATCTGTGGTAATGAGCAGAATATTTGCTGTAACCCATCTTTTATACCAAGATGAAGCAATGTACATGATAACATTTCCAATCAGTTAAGATCAAAAGCCATGAGAGCCAGTGCCTGGTACTGCATCATTATTATTACTACAAAGGCAGTGAGCTGGCAGAATTGTTTGCATGCCAGGCAAAATGCTTTGCAGCATTTTGTCCATCTTTACTTTCTGGGTTCAAATTCCACTGAGGTCAACTTTGCCTTTCATCCTTTCAGGGTTGATAAATTGAGTACCAGTCAAGAACTGAGGTCAATGTGATTGACTATCACCCTCCCCACAATTTCCAGGCCTTGTGCCTAAAGTAGAAAAGATTATTTCTTTTTTATTTTTTGCTTTCAATTGTCTTATCTGAAGAATTCTGCTTTTTGAATAGCTTATTGTATTCTTTTATACTCTTTTCTTTTTTATATACATGGGACAGTTTTTACTATATTCTTTCATATTTTCAAAATTAAATGAATGAAAATCATTGTATTTTAAGAGAAATGAGGTATCCAAAGTGCTTTAACCCTTTAGCATTCAAACCGGCCATACCTGGCCCAAATATTCTATCTATTTAATGCTAGCAAACCAGTCATATCTGGCTTCCTACACTTATTCTACAATGCCTTTCTAAAAATAAAACAATCACATCACTGAAATCTCAAAGCTGTGAGATAATCCCTGATTAACTTAAAATGGTGTGAATAAATAAGCACTATGTTTGAAAGAGTAATCTGAATGCTAACGGGTTAAGCATTTCAATTTTAAAAGGAAAACAAAAATGGGTTAAATTTTAGTAATGATTCTAATTCATAGTGTTTTATTCTGAAGGAAAATTGACATTTCCTGATGATAGCCTAAGTATATGTGAAGCATTTCTCTAACAAAGTTCTGTTATTGACTACAGATGGAGTTATACTTTAAAACAAGTATTACAGGACAGCCCAAATACCTGAATGTATAAAAAAAAGCCGCACTCTTCCCAAGACTACATTCCAGCAATAAACATTAACAGTCTGAAAAGCTAAGTTGATTACATGACAACCTAAACGACTTGCCAATGCCCTACAAAAACAATTTTAATTGACAAGCCAGATATCTTAATAATTTTTCTATCTTAAGCTGTATGCAGAAAATAACAATTTCCATACAAACAGGTTGTAGAGATTATAAAAAGAAAACAGAAGGCTGATTAAGACCAAGGGCTGATTTCCTGCTATTTTAAAATCACTGATTAAAAAACATCAGACAGGATCAGCTACAAAATTGTAAAATGAGATTTTTATAAGTTACCAACCACCACATCAGTCTATGATAATACTAGAAAGACAATCAACATTTTACTGAGTTATTTCAAGCAAAAACAAGTGACATTTTAAGCATGTTGCTCAGTGAAAACCCTGCAGTGGATTCTGGATAATTTAGAAAATTATGTTGGAAGTTTCACTTCATTAAATGTTGGCAGTTAAATTAAAAATTGCAATAACCTAACTAACTTTTAGCTATATATATATATATATATATATATATATGTATGTATCTGTATATCAATGGACCAACCAGGCTATCAGATGTTGTTATACACCACTGATTACAGTGTGCTTCCTAGTATTGCTGTAGCTTTCAAATGATGCCATCCTGCTGGCTAGGTGAGTAGGCCAACATTCCTTTGAATGGAATGCCTGTCCATTGCAAGATTACCCATTTTTACTGCTGAGTAGACTGGAGTAACATGAAATGTTTGCTTAAGAACACAATATACTGCCAGTCAGAATTGAAACCAGGATCTTGTGATTATGAGTGCAACACCCTAACTGCAAGGTCACATGCCTTTGCATATCTATATCTAAATATAAACACTCAACTATAAGTACATTATCTCATAGCAGAAACAGCTGTAAGCTAATGAAGTGCATTACATAATTTCTTGTTCCCTTGTCATTTATATAATCTCCAAACTATTTATGTACACCCACCTACCTGTCTAAATACACCCATCTATCTATCTATTTAAATTCTACACCTATCTATTTATCTGAATATATAATACTATAAATATGTGTGTGTGTGTGTGTGTGTATACATATACACACACATACCATTCTATGTATAACTATCTTTTCATTGATCTATCTATCTATCTATATATATATATATATATATATATATATACATACACACACACACATACCTTTGTATGTATAACTATCTGTCAGTCTAAATATATGTAGATGTGTGTGTTTTTTAACACAGTATATTACAAAAATATTTGTAGACTATTTTAAAAACCAGCAAACAATTTATTCTTTCACAAAAGATTCTATCCAGAATCAATTTCCCAATTGCAAATGAAGAGATCATGTTTGTTTACTGTCAAAATAAGATGGGGAAAAAAAAAAAAAAAAAATCATTGAATACTCTAAGTCATGCGTCTACCTATCCTTCTGAAGTAGTGTATCAGCAAAGAAGTCAACACTACATTATGTTGACATTTCAATTATTCTGCACTGGAGTTTGATTTACCTGAACCGACATGGTATTAGTTACACTTGGACTTGTACAAAGTTTACAAATAAATGAAACAAAGTTTGCAAATAAAATTATTTATCATAGAAAGAAATATCCAGTAAATTTGTACTATGCCGCCTAGCCATTAAATCACACATAATTTATTCTAGTTAGGCTATAAAAGTTACTTAAGACTGTAATGAATAAAGCTTTAACTCTTTGTTAACATGTTATTGTCTAGTAAAAGATCGAAATCAGTGCCAATGTTTGGAAAATAATTTAGATATTTTCAACTGGAAAATCTTATCTCAGTTTCCATGAATGAAAATGACTGACCATAAAAAAACAACAACAATAACAACAACTTTATTATAATATATATAATAGAATCCTATTTCAGTATTACTCTGTCAAGTCAGACCATCTGGTCAGCCTATTGTTTCAGTCAGTTCCCCTCTGCCACCATCCGAGCCCTCTCCACCCCTATGTTTTCTACAACATCTTCTTTGTCTTCTTTACCTTTTTCCAAATCTCACTCTGAAAACCATTATCCGCTAATGGAGGTCATAAATCAACAGAAGTCAAATAATGTAGGGTGGGAGAATTATGGTTATCAGTTTTTCAAAGTTATCTTTTCTTCTAATGAGGCTATATATAAATATATATATATATGCATACATATATACACACACAC
>NC_068993.1:43546518-43554199 GCF_001194135.2 Octopus bimaculoides | reverse complement strand
CACACACACATCTCTCTCTCTCTCTAAGTACACACACACATATATGTCAGTATGTATGTATGTATGCAAAAAAAAACAATGCATGGTAAAATATCTACAGTGGTAACTGGTGGGGGTTTTCCATCCTCTTAGTAATGTTATCGTGAGATAAGCAGTCATAACAAGACCTGGAAGACAAAACACCTAAAAATGCACAAGAGAACAAAAGCTTCTACACTGTTATGTTATGAGAATATAAGAAAGAAAAAAAAAAAAAAACTGGATATTTCTGCATCAGTTTATAAAGTTTTAAAGATATTATTAGAAACATGAAGAAAAAAAAAAGCATCATAAAATTTATATAGTTATATGGCTTCAATGAAAGAAATACATCTTAAAGATTCATGTGCATGTGCTGTCGGAGCAGGTATGGTTATATGGTCAAGAAGTTTGTTTCATGACCAAATGCCTTTTACTTCAGCTCCACAGGTCAAACAAAGCCTCTTGTGAATGAATTTGGTAGATGTAAAGTGAAAGAAGCACATAGTGTGATTGTATATATGTCTGCCTGTGTATTCATGTATGAATGCATGAATCTTTATGTAAATGTGTGCGTGAATAAACATATATGTATGGTCTGGCTAAGTCAAAATGGTTTTTTTGTATGCTTCCTTTCTACTTGGAGAGTTTAGATGTAGTTATAAAAATATGTCCTTCTGTTTAAATGTAATTTCATTAAATTTCTATATCTTTGTGCAGCTGAGGATTGCTCTACATTTTATATTTGATGTGATGTTCACATTGCTTAAATAAATGGTGTCGCATGAAACGATCATACTGCATTAACTTTGGATATCCTTGTTGCTTATTTTGACATATATATATATGTATTGCTTAGGCATTGTGATACTAACAACCTAATGTTAGAACTCAACGTACATATGCTTCAGAAGGAAGCATCAGTTGACTACAGAGCAAGTACTGTTTCATATCCATGTGTGTGTGTGTGTGTGTGTGTGTATATCATCATTGTTTAACATCTGCTCTCAATGATGGTGATATATAATACACACACACAAGCTCATAATGAAAATCTAGTCTACATCATAGGATGCAAATGAAATTGCAGTTATTCTATCACAGTTCTCCTTCTCCGAGAGAAATCAAATACTAAACAAAGACGAGGAACCACTCACTCTCAGCTGTTGGATGGCTGTTCACTCTAAAGAGTTCGTCCGCCCTTTGTCAGGTTTTTGTTTCTCCAATGTAAACCACTCTCCCAACCAAATAAACTTTGTAGGGTTAACGGTTTAGTTTCCAATGGCCTGATCATGCAACAGGTTGTACTGGGTTACATATGTGCATGTGTCTGTGAGTATGTGCATACACACAAGCACACACATATACACATGACAAGCTTCCACATAGTTTCTGTTTACTAAATTCACTTACAAGGCATTGATTGACCCAGGGTTATAGTAGAAGACACTGGCCCAAGGTGCTGTGCAGTGGAACTGGACCCAAAGTCATTTGGTTGCAAAACAAACTTCTTAATCAGACATCCCTGACTATGCCCGAGAAGCTTATTTCATTTTCCCTGTACCAAATTCACTCAAAAGTCTACAGTGCACCCCTGGGGTCATAGCAGAAGACATTTGCTCAAGGTACTGTACAACAGGACTGAACCTGGAACCACATGGATGGGAAACAAACTTCTTAACCACTTGGTCGTGTGTATGTTTGTCCTAAGTGTGAGTTGGTATTATTGAAGGAAACATCTAGATACCATTATAAGCACACTTAGATACCTTGGTAATAAACTACTAAAACTACTAAAATACCCATCTCTTTCCATATAGACACAAAAATCTATATAAAGTACTTACTTATATGGCTGACTAAAAGCTTACATCAATAAAACTGTAAATGAAAGTCTCTTAATCTGTCCAAAATAACCTTTGATATAAATATAGAGAAAAAAAAAGGCAACAATAGCCAAATTTTAATGAAAAGATGTGTACCTGAAAAGAACCAAATAAAAAGATGGGTGGGGGATAGAACAAAAAACAAAAACAAATATAACCTAGTGTCATTGAGAACCCTTTACTCTGAGAATATTTATTTTCAGGAGAAGCTTTTATAACCACTGAAAGGGTTATGTTTACCTTAGATTCTGTTTGAAGTTATTGTATGTCGATTTGTTATAGGGGCTGGAAAATGAAAGCCACTCAAGCACAACATACAAAATAATCAATAAACTAGGAAGATAAAAGCAGAAAAGGTTACTAGTGAGCCTTAAAAATAAAACTCCCTGAAAAACAAAAAGCATTTTCTTTTTTAGTCTTTTTTTCCCTCCCGCTTCTTATTTTTCCTACCAGCCTTAAAATGCTTTCAAACATTTGTGAGAATTAAAAGCAAATTCAACAGTTGAAAGCCAGAGTATATATTGAAAGTATATTAACCTCAGTAAATTCTTAAATGATGACTATTAAATTTTTAACGAGTATGATGGCTATATATATAAAAGTTTAGAACCTGGTTAAATAAAATTTCATTCTTGAAATCACATTTTAGTTCCTTAATAATATTTCGTGAAAAATATTTTATCTTTTACTTTTTATCCATTACTTTGTTTGAGTCACTGGGAGTTCAGCCATGCTGGAGCACCACCTTGATGGGTTTAGTTGGATAAATTGACCCCAGTATTTAATTTTAAGTGTGGCACTTATTCTATTGGACACTTTTGCTATGGGGAATATAAACAGTGCACAGAGAGGAACACAAAGACACATACACAGACACACACACAATGGGGCTCCACAGAGTTTCCATCTACCAAATTCACTTTCAAGGCATTGGTTGTCCTGGGACTATAGTAGAAGAGACATACTCAAGGTGCAAAGCAATGGGATTGAACCTGAAACCATGTTGCTGCAAAGTGAGTTTCTCAACCATGTAGTCATGCCTGTTTAAACATATTTGCTAATATATTTCTCCTATGCAACCTCACTATTTTGCTACAGAAAAGAAAAAAAAAAAAAAGAAAAAGCAAGCAAAAAACAGCATGATTTTCTATGCTATTTGGCATCAGTTATTGAAGTGTATAAAGGAAGGGAAGGTAAATGGGAGACATGAGTTCAAATGCACTCATCAACACAGGCATAGCTGTGGGGTTAAGAAGTTTGCTTTGCAACCAAGTGGCTTTGGGTTCAGTCCCATTGCACAGTAACTTGGGCAAGTGTCCAAAGCCTTGTAAGTGAATTTGAAGGACATAACTTGTTGAAAACCATTCATGTGTGTGTGTGTGTGTGTGTGTGTGTGTGTGTGTGTGAATATTTACATTTTGCACTCTTCTTATAAAAATTGCTGAGCCACAGATTGTGATGCTGTTGACATTTTCTTGTTAATAAATCATCGAATAGTTCTGCATTTTTGAAAGCAAATGGAATGAAAAATCCCCCACTTGTTTACACCACAGGAGTAGAACTTATTTTATTTTGCTGGTTTATATTAAACACCAAAGGGGCCATATTCTCCATTAGTTTTGTTTATATAACAGAACCTTATCCTTTTGAATAGGTTTGAGATAAAGATAGGGCAAAGCAGAGAGTATCAACCAAAGAAACCATAGGGGCCATCAACCTCTTTCATACCAACCTAATTGAGACCATCCCTGTTCTATGATACAAACTTCCTGTTAAAACCCTTTTGATATCAACCTGTCCAAGACCACCCTAGTTCTGTGATATAAACTTGGTTTTAAATTGATTTAAACTAAAAGCTCATACAAAAATTTCATGCTAATTTATGTCCCCAAAATCAGCTTTATAAAGACGAAGTTATTTTACCAAATTCTTCATTATTTTTAAAATTGATTGAAACAAAAGCTGTGTATTTTATCAGAAATGTGGTAACAAAAGAGTGACTGATCTAAATTAAAACTTTCCACAAACATTTTATGTTAATTTATGTTTCAAACACCAGAATAATAGTGACAAAGTTATTTTATTAAATTCTTGATTATTTTCAAAATTAATTGAAAGAAAGGCAGTGTATTTTAACGGAAATATGGTAACAAAAGGGTTAATGAGTGAATTATGGTATAAACACATGAATACACACAGAAACCAGTAGTCAAAAATAGTGTATGAGGAGAGTGAGATTTGCTGCTATTTCTAACAAACTGAATAACCACATGATTGTTTAAATCCAGGTAAGCATAGGGAGAGGAGACCTATGATCAAAGAATTCCAGCCTTGAGCATTCCATCTTTCTGAATGTATATCAGAGACTACATTGCTCAAAGTCTTTATTTAAGACAATGGGATGTAATTCGAGGGAAATTTAGTTGTTATTTCTAGCAGGGTGAGCATACATTATAATCACATCCTCATTATAAATTTCGTCAGCTTCAAGACAATTGCAATTATGTTTTATGCTAGACATTGTCTAGATGATATAACCCAAATGGAAAGATTAATTAATTCTATCTAATGATATATATTTATTCTTGCTTTAAAATTTGCTTTCATAGACTCATTAATCCATTGATTATGGTTTGAGTGTGTGAAAACATATCTAACTCTGAGAACTAAGATCTAACTCAGCTATTTACAACCTCTGAAGTTGACTGATAATATCCTTTCTGTTTTATTCTTTCAGTCATTGAACTGTGGCCATGCTGGGGCACCATCTTGAAGGGTATAGGTGTTGAAATTGGTCTAAGTAATTATTTTAAGGCTGGCACTTATTCTATCATTGCCTTTTTCTTGAACTGTTACGTTATGGAGATGTAGTCAAGCTAATGCCAGTTTCTAAGCCAGTCTTGGGCAAATTGCAATGTTTTCTGAATGGCCTGCCTGATTTCATGAAGAAAATAATGTTCATTCGAATTTTGTTTGTTTCATTTCATTGTCATTTGTTTACACACACACAATCTCTCTCTCTCTCTCTCACTCAAAAAGGTTGGGGGAAGCTGGTGTTGAAGGGAATAATTATTACACACCTGACTAACCTCTCTTATTAATGCCTGTTACATTGTGGGTACCTCCTTTGTTTTTTTAAATTTTAATGTGGGCTTGAATGTAAATTAGCACCTGTGGCCCGTTTGATGATGAACCATGTCTCATGTGGCCCGCTTCTTGAATGAGGCAGCCCATGCCTGTTCTTAGCAGTGAGAGACAAATACAAAGATTCACACAAACACACAGACTTGCATATAAATGCAGACGTTCACATATATAAATATATACATACACACACAAACACACAGAATGGGATTCTATAGTCACTAACTACCAAACTCACAAAATATTGGTTAGCCCAGGGCTATAATAGGAAACTTTTACACAAGATGCTACAACTGTGGAACTTAAAACCAAAAACCTCATAGTTACACTGTGAATTTCTTAATCACACAGATATGCCAAAGTCTATCCTGTACACTTTATTTTTTGTTCTTTTAAAATTTCTAAATTTTGATAAGAATTCATTCAAAACTGTTGAAGACTTAAAGACAAGACATGACAATAAAACCAAAAAGATGAACCATTTTTTTTTTCATATCAATTTTATGATCCGCAGAGGTTGCATGAGAAAGGGAATGAAAGTAGTGGTGTTTATATTATTTTAGTATTTTACCTGCTGGCTAGTTATTTTACTCTGAAATTTATTTTCTCCTCATACACCATGGCTTCAATAACAAGCTATCTGTTTTAATAGCATTTAGGAAGTGACCAATGAAAACAGAGAAAAGACTTTCTTCAAACCTGGCAAAATATCATATATAATCAAAATTTCATCGTTACTGACAGATAGCGCTCCTCTGCCTTCCTCACTCCACATCCTTCTAATAACATGAACATTAATAATTCAAAAATATTGTTCGACTTTGATGCAAAAATTTACAATTTTATTTTAAAAAGATTTAGTTGTCCTGAGGACACATAATTCATTAGTAGTGAACATACAGTTACATGTTTAAAAAATTCTTTCTGTTTTAAGATATGAGCTATATGTTTGTATGTACGCATGCATGTATGTTATATATATATGTGTCTGTTATGTATATATAGAGAGATGAAAGCATACACATACATATGTGCAGATAGATGAATAGTCAACTCTTCGACTGTTGGAGACAATATACTATACACACAACCTGCTCCCATATATATATATATATATATATATATATATATATATATATATATATATATATGCATGTATGTATACATATAGATGTAGGTATGAACATATATGTATGGATATATGCATATATTTATATATTATTTATATTATTATTATATATATATATATATGCATATATGTATGTATGTATGTGTATACACGTGTGTGTGTGTGTGTGTGTGTGTGTATATATGAAAGTTACCAGTTTAAACTTAAACTCTCACTCAAAACAAATCAAAATTTATAATAAAATGGACTCCACCTTTAGTAACTAGTATTTTATATTATACCTCAGCAAATCAATGATAGTTTAATATAAAACAGACTGCAATTCTACCGCAATATAAAATATCTTCCTAACTCAATAATATAAACTTTTATATCTACCTTAATATAAATATCTGCCTAATATAATAATAATAATGTATAGATTCAAGTCTGCCTAATATATAAGTCTACCTTAATACTGATTTCAAATTTTGGCACAAGGCCAGCAATTTCGATTACATTAACTCCAGTGCTCAAATGTTCCTTGCTTTATGAACCTTGAAAATATGAAAGGCAAAGTCAACCTTGGTGGAATTTGAACTCAGAACATAAAGATGCTAAGCATTTTGCTTGATATGCTCAGGCTTGTCCCCTTAGTCTAATGTTGGTTTTAAATTTTGGCACAAGGCCAGCAATTTTGGGGTAGGGGTTAAGTCAATTACATTGGTCCCAGCACTCAACTGGTACTTAGTTTATCAATCCCAAAAGGATGAAAGACAAAGTGGACATCGGCAGAATTTGAACTCAGAATGTAAAGATGGGCGAAATGCCACTAAGCATTTTACCCAGCGTGCTAACAATTCTGCCAGCTCACCATCTTAGTTTACCTTAATATTCTTTTCTACTCTAGGCACAAGGTCCGAAATTTAGATCGACCCCAGTACACAACTAGTAATAAATTTGTTAACCCTGAAAGGATGAAAGGCAAAGTCGACCTCAGCAGAATTTGAACTTAATATTAAATGTACTTTCATATTGCTATATAGACTAAGTTGGGATATTGGTAGAATTATTGGAACATCAAATACGGTGTTCTTTTTCCTTGTGATGTGAGTTTCAAATCTTACTGAGGACATCATTGCCTTTCAACCTTTCAAGATTGATAAAGTACCAATCCAATATTAAGGTTGATTCAGTGTCTTTTTCTCACTATTTGTCCGTCTCTCAGTCTGTCTGTCTTTTTCTATTTAACTATCCTGTCAGCTTGTCTGTTTTTCTGTATCTATCAGTTTGTCCATTTTTTCCATGCCAGCATGGGTTAGAGTAATACATATTATCACGGCTGTAAAACAATCTATCAGTAACATATATCCAACTAACCCACAGGAAAACAAACATAATACAAATGAACAGTAAAAATGCTCCTTGTCCACAACAGTAACATTGTAATATGAAACTATATACCTTCTTGTCCACAAACAGTAATATTCAAATATATATATATATATATATATATATATATATA
>NC_068993.1:43536112-43546033 GCF_001194135.2 Octopus bimaculoides | reverse complement strand
AGGGAGGGAGGGAAGGAAGGAAGGCAAGATGAAGGGAGGGAGAAGGAATATGAAGGAACAGGAGGGGGAAGGAAAGAGAGGAGGGAGAGAGGAATGGGGAGAGAGAGAGAGAGAGAGAGAGAGAGAGAGAGAAAGAGAGAGAAAGAGAAGGCTAGGTAGAGATGGATAGAGAAATAGAGATAGAGAGACAGATAGAGGGAGACAGAGGGGGAAGAAGAGGAGGAGTGGGAGAGAAAGGGAAGGAATGAGAAGGGACAGGAGAGAAAGGAGAGAGGGGGGAGGATAGAGAGAGGAAGAGAGGACCAAACAAGTGATATTCCTCAATTCCTCACTCCCCACCCACATTCCCCTCCCTGCCACAAAAGAATTTCTGCTTAATGGAGTGCTATAAAACAATTTATGGTCTTATTTTTATCTGCAGTGATATTATTGTATTTCAGTTTCTTTGATAAAGCCAACTCTCCAACTTTGAATCATTAAACAAATAATATCATATCGTACATACATATGTGCTTTCATCATTGTCGTTGTTGTTGTTGTTATCCTCATCACTGATAAACTTGTATTGATTTCGAGAGACAGTTGAGAATATTTTGCAAAAAGATCTTGTGTCATTGTTAAGAAATAATGGCCAACTGCTTACACAGTAAAACTTTGAATTACACACACACACACACACACATACAAATATATGTGTGGATATATGTATATATATATATACATGTATAAAATATGTGTGGATATATGTATATATATGTGCATGTGTATATATATTCATGTGTGTGTGTGTGTATATATATATATATATATATATTTATTTGATGTAGATATCTTCAGAGCACATCAATAGTAAGTCAATTTAGTTAAAAAGGGGAAAGAACTTAGCTGTTACATACAAGATAAAATGCAAACATTTTAATGAATTGTGCATAACTAAGATAGTGGATGTTAACGAACAAGTGAAAAATGAGAGCTTGGTCATATGAAATTCTCGTATAGTCTGGACTGTTTCAATTGTGTATTCCAGCAATTCTTTGAAACCATAGGAGATATGTCTTGTCTTGTAGACATTTTACTTAACTCTTGTTTTCCTTTTTAGTTTGTTTCTTTTTTTTTTGTATTAGGAATGTTGCATTTTATTTGTGTTTAAGATGCCTATGACTTGAAATGGACTTAGCTGGCTTCAATATCTTTCAGACATGAAACTATATGTACTGTTTGGTCACTTGAGAACACTTGGTAGGTTTACCATATCGTTGTTATGTCTGGTAAAAGTTGGCCTTTAATTACATGGTGGATGGTTACTGAAAGTCTATGATTGATTTTGATCTATAACGAAGGTAAAAGGGTAAGAGAAATATATATTAAGCTGATAATTAAAGTGTCTTTCTATGATGGAGTTAACATACGTGTGTGTGGAACAAATAGTACTGGAAATGTTACTGTTACTATTCCTAATATTTTGGAAGTGTGCAGTGAGACAGGAACTACTGATGTTTTATAATAGCAATAGCTAAACTTGCAGCAAACTAAAAATTTCTGTTCATAAAAATTAGAATTCAAGAAAAATACAACAGTTTAGACCTGTGGTTCTCAACTGGGGTCCATATAAAATTTTGCTGTTAAAATTTATCTGCAATAAAGTAGTTATACTTTTACATTACACAAAATATCTTACCAATTTTTGTTTTATGCAGTTCCTAATGATATTTAATTCTAAAAATATAATAGGATTTTTAAAACATTGAATGACTATGAGTATCCACCAGAGTAAAATAGGAATCAAAGGGATCTATGGGTAAAAAAAATAGTTGGAAAACACTGGTTTAGAGTATGAATGAATTTCAGTGAATCCAAGACTGAGACTAGTGATAATAAACTCATAAATTTAACCCTTTAGCATTTAAATAGGCCATATCCAGCCCAAATACTCTATTGGTTTTATGTTCAAAGTGACCAGATCTGGCTTCTCACACCTATCCTACAATGTCCTTCTAAAAAAATAAGCAATTATATCGATAACTTGATGCTACAAGATAATAAATAGGTGATCAATTCAAAGCAATATGAATAAATAAGCATTACATTCGACAGAGTAATCTGAATGCTAAAGGGTTAATAAGCAATGCATCTGTGTGTTTGGGGGAAGAAGGTAAATGATATTGTGTGCTTCAGTTTGGATATAAATCATCGTTTAATGTCTACTGGTATAGGTTGGACAATTTGATAGGATGCGATGGGCCTGAAGTGTAATGTGTTCCAATGTTTGCTTTGGTATGGTTTCTCTCACTGGACATCCTTCATATTGCCAAACAACTCACAGAGTGTACTAGGTACTTTATTTTTATAGCACCAGCACTAGGGAGTCCACTATGCAGTTTGCAAGACTAAGATTTTTGACTCAGTGGAGCTACAGAAGGGGAGGGCAGCTTTTGGCTTTAAAGTAGAAAGAAGAAGCCAAAGTAGAACAGGTTTCCTCAGGAGAGGAGCTACAAGGTTATAGAAGAGTAGGGTGGCAGTAACTGGGGTGGAGCTAGAGAGAGAAAGAGAGAGAGAGAAAGAGAGAGAGAGAGAGAAATAGAGAGAGAAAGAGAGAGAGAGAGAAAGAGAAAGAGAGAGAAAGAGAGAGAGAGAGAGAGAGATGATGAAGTATCAAGGTGGAACTTGAAGGTACAAGAAGGTGTATAGAAATGATTAAAATCTGATAATTGAAACGCTGTACTTCTATATGATAACAAACATACCAAAATACTTTAACAGAAGTAGCTACTACAATCAGTACATACTGTATGTGTATGATCATCAAAGAAGTGGCTTGGCAGAATTTTTAGAATATCAGGCAAAAAGCCTGTGATAATTAGTTACAGCTCCAAACATTCCGTGTTAAATCTCACCAAAGCCAAATTTGTCTTTTATCCTTCCAGTGTTGATGAAATAAAATACCAGTCAAATGTTGGGGTTGTTTTAATGTTCCTATAAAGTATGTTAGACTGTAATAACAGAAAACGCAAGACTGTGTTATGTCTGTTTTTTGTTTCTTTTCCCAGTGCTGGTATTGGTTGGATAGTCCTGTTCCAGCAGAGTTTCTCACCATTTGCTGTGACACTTCAACATCTGGCATTATTTGTTTGCAAGATAGGTAATCATTAATAGCTTTCCTTAAATTATGCCTTATCTTTTCCAGCATATTGGGGGCTATCTGGTTGCATAAAAATCATATAGCAATCTGTCCATACACACACAATATTAATGCTTGTTTTTGTGTCAAGTTGTGTATAAAAACAAATTAACACAAGACTGAAGAATTTATCATCATCATCATTGTTTAATGTCAGTCTTCCATGCTAGCAATTACTCAATACTTTTTAGTAGAGTACACGATTATTAAACTTCTACAAGAAGCTTACATCAGACTGCATAGATATATGTGTGTAAACACACACACACTTTTATATTCATCTTTTAATTCATTTGTGCTAGTATGGGTGAGATGCTTTCAACAATGCAAATTTATTCATTTGCATATTATTGGAGGAATCTGTTTTTACACTTGGATAACTTCCTTACTGCTAATAATGGTAAGGAACAGATGCATCTTATTATCCAGATGCACAACACAATAATGGTAACATCAAGTTTTGAACACATGACTATGTCGCCAGTGCTTCAGTAAAAGCAGCAATAGAAGCAACATCTTCCGATCTATGCCTAAATATTGAACATCAGGTTTCCATGCTTCGATGCCATTTCTGATGAACACATGTAGCTAGATAAATCAATAGTAAAAACGGCCATACTTCAAACAGCATGGCATGTGCCTCATGTTAATGGAATAATTCAAACAGACATCATGTGAACATGGAATGTCTGTCTAACATCGTTGATGGTTCCAGGCAGACACTAACTTTTACTTGAAGTATTTCAATACCAAAACTATTTAAAACATTATAAAGCATTTCAAGGCTGTCATGTTGAATAAATGCTACGACTGCTAAAACAACAAGTTGGATGTGCAATATTCATGATGATGTTGTTAATCACCATAAAACGAAAATATATAATAGATGAGAAGGAAATTTTGTGGCAAGCAGAAAAGAAAATGGATGAAACACAAATACAGTTATTTATTAAATGATTCCCCAATGCTAGCATTTAATTATTCATTTCTTATATTTAGACATAGCTGTGTGGTTAAGAGCTTCTTCGCAAGGCATGTCATTCTAGGTTTAGTTCCACAGTGTGTTACTATGGGGGCAAGTGTTTCCTAGTAGAGCCAGGGGTTGATTAATATCTTGTAAGTGCAATTTGGTAGATGAAGGATGTGCAGAAGCCTGTTCTCTCTCTCTCTCTCTCTCTCTCTGTATATGTGGTTAAGAAGTTTACTTCTTCCTAGTCACATGGTTCCAGTCACCACTTCATGGTAGTTACAATAACCCTGGGCTGATGAAAACCCTGTGAGTGGATTAAGTCAGTTGAATTAGAAAGAAGAACACGCATATGTGTGCATGTGTGATTAAATCTCCTTGTCTTGACATTGCATGATAGTTGTAAATGAGTGTCACTGTTATACAAGCAGTATCACTCCTGAAGCATTTTACTGAAGACTGGTAATAGTAGTAGCATCATTTCAAAACTTTCAAGCCATGTGCGAGACTTTGGTAAAATTTGAGAAAAACAATAAAATAGCAATATATCATTAGGTTTTATTCATTCAAATTATAATCTCTTTAAAAAAAGAAATAGTCAAAGAATATATTGCAGAATTGTTGCCATATTTATTAGCTCTAAAATGGTAAAGTGACACACGTAGAATGACTGGCTATGATCAATAATAATAAATGAGAAATACGCAGCAACGGACGGAAGTTATTTTGTTCTACAGCTTTAAGGAAATTTGCTTTTCAGTTTGGTGCGGCTGTTTTGTCTTCCTTCTGCCAATAGAATTTGGACACGCTTAGAAAATGGTGGTGATGGTGATGGTGGTTTAGAGTGGAATGTAGCTTCAGTGTTTTCATTTGATACAATGTCCAAACCGAAATTAAAAAATGCAAAGGAAAAACAAAAACAAAATAAAACAAGAAACAAAAACAAAAAGAAAAAATGTTCTTTGTTGTTAAATTAACTACTGTCTTTCTTTTATCTTTTACTTGTTTCAGTCATTGGACTGCAGCCATTCTGGAGCACTGCCTTGAAGGGTTTTAGTTGAACAAGTTAACTCAGGCATTTATTATTTTTATGTTCGATACTTATTCTATTGCGCTCTTTTGCCAAACTGCTATGTTATGGGGATGTGATATCAGTTGTCAAATGTCACACACACACACAAACATGATGAGCTTCACACAGTTTCTATCTACTTAATTCACTTTCATGGCATTGGTTGACCCTGAACTCTAGCAGAAGACTTGCCTAAGGTGCTACCCAGTGGGACTGAACCTGAAACCATGTGGTTACAAAGTGACCTTACAGCCATACCTGTACCTATGTCCGAATATAATTGCTTTTAATTCAAGTACAAGGCCAGCAATTTTGACAGGGAAGGGATTTGAGAAGATTAGTCCATTGCATCAACTCTAGTACTTGATTGGTACTTTATTCAATCCACTCTGAAAGGAAGGCAAAGTTGACTTAAGCAGGATTTGAACTCAGAATGTAGAGAGTTGGAACGAACACGGCAGGGCATTTTTTTTTTTGACTCTTTAATGATTCTGATCCTGAACATAATAATGGCTTTGTAGAATATAGAAAATAATGAGCGAAATCAGTAAATTAAGGGATAGCTGTAGTAAAGTAGAAAAAAACCCAAAAAACATGGCATGACAAACAGGATTGTATGAATGGTTGAGGCAAAGAAGAATTACAAGTTAAAAAAGATTACAATGAAATGAAATAGAAAGGAATTATGTGGAATGGAGGTAAAGATGGGAAAGAAAAATAGAAAACAAATGAGAAAAGAAAAGAGAGAATCAAGATATATTACTTAAAAATGATCAGAATAAGAAAGAGGAGGAAAAAGATATGCACTATGTGTTAGGATTTTGTTTTTAGTTTTAATTACGATAATTCTTTTTAAAGTCAGTCTCCTCTCCTTTTACATAGAGACTGAGATAACATTTTTTTATATTAAAAATTAAAATAGAAAACTGTGAAAAGAGAATTTATTCAAGCAAAATTTTTAAAGATATAAATTACACAATGTACAAAATGGGTTGAAAATGTCTTTGAGAATCTTTACAAAAGCCCGAAGGAGAATGCAAAGTAGAAAAAGGGAAAGCTTGTTATTGTTAGTTAAAGGTAAAATAAAAAAATTGTTTAATAAATAGCAGTGCTCCAGTATGGTGACAGCCAAATGACTGAAACTCCAAAGAGATTAACAGATTACTTGGAGCTTAAAATAAGAAGGATTGTTATTATTACTATTGTTGTAGGGGAAATGGTACACCTCTCGCATGGGACAAGTGGTATGACACAGTCACTATAAAGCGAGATGACGTCAACCAGTACAGGGACTCATGTGTTAGTTGTTGTATGAGATCTCAGTTGGAGTTGTGTGTCAGTTATGTGTTATAGTCGAGTTTGAGTCGCAGTCAAGGTAGATGGTTCAAATTCGGTGTCTTGCAGAGCTATCAGCAATAACATGATAAACAAAGTGGTGTATTACCATTCCGGTATAGAAGAGATACACCGTATCCGATACAAAGAAAATATCATGGCTACTAGAGTAGACACAACAGCTACATTCACAACAATGGCCACACATTATAACTGTGGAAAACACCACATCATAACAACAATGATGGGACAACTGGGTTTGTCCAAAGAGGAGGAGGGTGCATATATGTGTACCTGGCAGCATTATATAAGAAAACTTACCGAATGTGGATGAGCTAGCTCCCTGAGAGCTAATCCATATTGTGGACAGGAAATAGGTGTCACCAAGATTACCAAACCTCATGAAACACTTGAATAGAAGTTACAGTAATAGTTAATATTACAAGGGTGGTGAGCTGGCAGAATCTTTGGCATGCCGGGTGATATGCTTAGCGGTATTTCATCTGCTGTTACGTTCTGAGTTCAACTTTGCCATTCATCCTTTTGGGGTCGATTAAATAAGTACTAGTTATGCACTGGGGTCAATGTAATCGACTTAATCCCTTTGTCTGTCCTTGTTTGTCCCCTCTGTGTTTAGCCCCCGCCCTGTGGACAATAAAAATATAAATATTTAATATTAGTAAGGCAGTGAGTTGGTAGAATCTTAAGCATGCTGGGCTTAACAGCATTTTGTTTGTCTTCATGGTTTGAGTTCAAATGCTGCTGAGGTCTCAACCTTGCCTTTCACCCTTTTGGGGTCAATAAAATAAGTACCAGTTGAGTACTGAGGTTGATGCAATCAACTTACCCCTTCTGCTGAATTTGCTGGCTTTGTGCCAAAATTTGAAACCGATATTTAATATTATCAAACAAGTCAGAGCTTGGGTTTATAAAAAAGAGTCAAGACCAACAAGAATGCAAAAGACTGATGAAAATATTTAAGTTCTTCAACAGCTTAAAATTCTATGAGAATGACTTGAGAGAGAGAGAGAGAGAGAGGGATGGATGGTGGTAAAGAAAGCTACAGAGAAAGACAGAGAAAGGGGGAGGGAGAAAGAGATATACATTAAAAGCTTATTTTCCCCACAACTATGATCTCTATTTTTGTAACTACATTCAAGAGTTTTAATTTTTAAAAGCGAATCATTCAGTGAAGTACTGATAGCATTTCTTTGGCTTTTCTATTATAAATACAATGGTGACACAAACACTCCACTTATACTTCACTCATACTTCACTCATACTTCACTCATACTTAAGCTCATAAATACTCAGCAGACATCAACCAAAGCTGTATAGTAAAGAAGTTTAGTATCCAACTACATGGTTCTTGGTTCAATCTCACTGCGTGACACTTTGGGCAAGTTTCTTTTTTCAGTCACAAGTTGATCAATTTGGAGTTTTTAACTGGTATCTAGCTTGTGCATCTGTGAGTTGTCTGCTAAAAGACTGTGTGTGTGTGTGTGTGTGTGTGTGTGTGTGTGTGTGTGTTTCAACATGTAGGGCAGGGAGAAGGGGCACATAGTGTAAGGCTAGGAAATGGGATACACATTGGAGGACGAAGAGAAGGGGGAAGAAGGCCTAGCGTATTGAATAACTCAGTACCATGTAACTTCAATAAACTTCATTTTTTTTTTCCAGAAATTTGAAACATGTAGAATATAATGTTAAGTGTGAAGCTGTGAAGCTGTGAAGCTAATGAAGGCTAGATTTGGAAATAAATTTAGAAGTTGATGCAGGATATAGTTAAAGAGTGACACAAAGAGCAACTGTCAGTGTTTGAATATTTTTATGATTCTTAGAATTATTGTATTAATGAAATTTGCGTAAAGTTTTAAGTAACCAGCTTTATATTGTACAATAACCACCACCCCAAATAACATGTCAAGTCCCTTAAAAAGGTAGAGTGTGTGCACGTCTATATGAGTGAGCACATGAATGTCACTTGAAACAGGCAAGCTCTATCTTGACAGATGAATTTATTATAACGAATATGTTATGTATACATATGCATGAATGCATATATACGTGCGTGTGTGAATGTGTATATAATCATATGTATATACTGTCATATATATATATATATTGATGTTATTAGCGACAAAAAAGGTAAAAGACATTTCTCTCTCCCCCAGTTAATTAGTAATTGCCAGGGATAGAAATACAAAAATAAGGTAAGAAAAACAATGGTACAATGAAGTAGGATTGAAGGTCGTTTAGTGCATTACATTGAGCTTTTAGATTAAGAGTCCACAGAATCAGTGAAGCAGCAGGTTGGTAGGACAGCGACGAACAAGAACTACAAGTTATTTCACATGTGACTGGCAAAATATTCATGAGTCAGAAGTCGGAGAAGAATAGTCACATATATATATATATATATATAAATATATATATATATTATTAGAGAAAGAAAAGACTTGCTTTTTTTGTTGTTGTTACTGCTTTCATTTGAATGGCTTTCTTTTCTCTTTATTTTTTTTTTTTTTTTTTTTTTTTTTTTTTGTAAATTTCTACACCTATTATTTATGTTTTTCTATACGGATCTTTTATACAACAGTGTCTTGAGAATAAAAATCAGTCAGGGAAGAAGTGTAGCTTAATAAAAATGAGTGCTAGCAACAAAATGAAAACAAGTTTGTTATTACATAGTGAGATGTTCATGTTTATGGTTCCCACGGTTTATTAGTAAACCAAGCAAAATATTTATATATTTTTTTCCTATAACGAAATCATTAAAAAAAAAAAAACTTTTCTAAAAATGTTATATCAGAAATCAAATTGTTCAGATTGAGAGGAACTTTTTGATGCCAACCTGTCTGTGAACAATCCAAGCTCTATCCATGATCAATCCAAGACCTGTCTGTGACCAACCCAAGCTCTTTCATGAATACAGCTCATTCTAACACTTTTGATACCATATTTGTGTTGAATTTCAATTGTTTAACCCTTTATCATTCAAACTGTTCTCTCAAATGTCATGTTTGTTTATTCACATTGTTTTAAATTAATCATTCATTATTACATTGCTGTTTTGAGATTTCAATGATGCGGTTATTTCTAGAATAGCATTTTAGGTTAGGTGTGAGAGGCCAGACCTGGCCTGTCTAAATTCTAAAGAGTTAATGTATATCTTTTTTTTTTCTTTTTAAGTATTTCCACTAAACCCTTGAAGGCTAACTGAAAAAAAAAAAATCAACTCCAGCATTTATGTCTGTCAGTTCCTTTTGCTGAAACTTCTAAGTTATGAGGTTGTAAACAAACCACCGACAATATATTTGATATATATATCTATATATATATATATATATATATATATATATTTAATAT
>NC_068993.1:43528109-43530541 GCF_001194135.2 Octopus bimaculoides | reverse complement strand
ATATATATATATATATATTAGTTTATGTATATATTAATATTATCTCAGTTATTAAAACTTTCGATAATTTAAATACGTTAATAGTTACCAGAGGTAGCAAAATTACACTAAAAAACAAGATGTCACAGCCGTTTTACAGGTAGAGATATCAAGTTAAAGTAATACATTTTGAGAAGATATATATATATATATATATTACAGTATTGACTGGACCATCAAATGCTGTTATATACTGCTGGTCACAATTCGCTTCTGGTTTTGTCTCAATGCTGTCATTGTATTTCATCTTGACACAAATTGCTTAACTAAATCGTCTTCCCATTGTTGTGGAGGCCTTCCAAGTCACATTTTCCGATCTCTTGAATACCACTTGGAAACTGCACAGGTCCACCTGTTGTCTGTGAACCTTGCAACATGTCTGACTTAGCGGAATTTGTGCTTTTGTTACCCAGTGATCCCATCATTCACTCTGCTACATTCGTGAATGTATATATCTCATGATATTTTCCTCGCTGTATTGTGTGTTCGTTTCTCTTTTTCCCGTCTGTGATTTTATTTTTGATCTTCTACGTATGTACATTAAAATATTTCCTCCATCTGGCTGTTTTTCTTTCTACAAAATGAGAAGTTACATTGCAGAACTGTTATTATAATGAGTTGTGCCTATTTATCACCCGATGAGATACATTCGCACTGCCGGATGCTTCTGAACCAGTTGTCCCACCCATGAGGGATTAATGTTAGATGTGTTGAAACAATTGCCATGATTAATAAATTCTCATATATTCCATCTTCTGCCTTTCATTTGCTTCTATATATATATATATATATATACACGCACATACATGCACAGATTAACACACAACACATAATGGGCTTCTACACAGTTTTTATCTATCAAATATATTCATATGGTATGGTTTGGCCTGGGGCTATAATAGAAGGCACTTGCTTAAGGTGGCATGCAGTGGGATTGACCCCAGAAGGAAAGAAAAGAGAGACATAGATGGTCATGGTTGGAACACCTTTGATCATGGGTCTGCTCAGCCAGGGTTGACCAGGGGCTAAGCAAAAAAAAAACAATGACAACTACAATGGCAAGGGTAATAACGATAGAAACAATGATGACAACAACAACAAACAATAACAAAATTGACCAAAAACATGATCAACTAACAACAACAACAACAACAAGAACAATAACAAAACTAACAAAATAACAACCCAAAACATTTGGACAACTGAACTAACAACCAACAAAAACAACAACTGCTATGACAAACAACCAAGGAAATAAAGTAGAAACTTATAAAAATATATTCTGATGGTCTTTATTGAACAAAGTATTTAATAAAAAGAAATTGAAGCAATAAAATTAAATGACTTTCAGGAAAAATACTTTGGAGATAGTCATAAAAATGTTACGGCTGCCAATATATCAAAGACATGAGAATAATTTGCACACCTAAAGTTTAAATTGAATTTAAAACTAAAAGATGAAATATATTTTCGAAGAAAAGCGTCTAAGAATAGGAATAAAAATAAATATTTCGAATATTAACTGAAATATTTAAAAAAATAAATATAAAACGGCAAAGAAGAAAATAAATGAAAAATATGTAGAAATTTGCAAAATTATGTTTTCCTTCTAACACACACAAACACACACACATGTATATATATATACACACACACACACACACACATATGCACTCATGTATACATACACCAACAAAAACATAGGAATGTGTGTGTGTATTCACACATATACATACATGTGTGGATGAATGCATTTCAATATATATGTATAAATGTACATACACAAATGTATGTACATATAAATATACACACACATATATAGACATACATATGTGTATATATATATATATACATACATATATATATCACACACATAGTAGCCATTACAGCCAAACGTTTGTTGGAGTAATGCCTTCAAAATTGCAATATATATATATATATATATATATATATATATATATATTACATACACATTTATACATATATGAATCAGTGGCATGGCAAGACAAAATGCACCCATTCCACTCAATAAAATGGTTGGTGTGAGGAATGGAATCTACCCATAGAAACAATGGCAAAAATAGAACATATGATCAAAATTTGGTCCCTGATCCATCTTCGAGTTGTACAATAATTGCAAATAGGATTGGCATGGATTCAATGCCCTATCCAACCCATGCCAGTCACCATGGAAAGCAGACATGACATGATAGTAATAATGACAATGCACACAGACACACACACACTCACATCATCATTGTTTAATGTCCGTCTTCCATGCTAGCATGGGTGGGACCACACATATGTATATACACACGCACATATATAATACATGCATGAGTGTATGTATATATATATACATATATATATATATATATACATATACATATATA
>NC_068993.1:43523223-43528009 GCF_001194135.2 Octopus bimaculoides | reverse complement strand
TACATATATATATATATATATATATATATATCTTCCTACCTATTTATCAATATATAATGTTGTGGATAGTCTCTTGAGTTTGAGAAAGACTATTCCACAACTTCTTGTTGAGCATCCTGCACAGATTATTTGTTTATCATGATCAAAGGTTTGTGCTGTCCATTAGCACACTCTCTCCATCAAATTAACACTGCACGACATCAGATGTTGAAGTGATTGAAGTGTAACATGAAATGGAACGTCTTGCTCAAGAACACAATGCATTATTTGGTCTGGGAATCAAAATCTCATGATATATACATAGTCTTTTATTCTTTTACTTGTTTTGGTCATTTGACTGTAGCCATGCATGGGCACCACTTTGAAGGGTTTTAGTCTAACAAAAATTGACGCCATGGCTTTTTTTTTAAGTATAGCACTTACTCTATTAGTCTCTTTTGCTGACCCATTAGGTTACAGGGAGGTAAACATACCAACACTGGTTGTCAAGTGGTGATGAGAGGACAAACACAGTATCAAAGACACACACACACACACACACACACACACACACACACACACATATATATGATGGGCTTCTTTCAGTTTGTGACTGCACAGGCACTGAAAATAACTCGAAAAAGTTTCAAACAAGCTAGAAAATCCTATTTGCTTTTGAGTAATGTCTAAGCTTATTAATATATAGAATATATATATACACAGTAGTACCTCAGTTTATGAACACCTCTGATCACGAATAAATCGTGCTCTATATATATATATGTGTGTGTGTGTGTGTGTGTGTGTATATACACACACACACACACACACACACACACAAAGCATGATTTATTTGTGATCAGAGGTGTTCATAAACTGAGGTGCTACTGTATTAAATGAATATGAGAAAGACAGGAGATAAAGCACAATTTATTTGTGATTAGGTGTTTGAAAACTGAGGTACTACTGTATACACACACACACACACACACAAACACAAGGTGGGGGGGGGTTGCAAAGTT
Organism: Octopus bimaculoides; assembly: GCF_001194135.2. NCBI lineage: Eukaryota > Metazoa > Mollusca > Cephalopoda > Octopoda > Octopodidae > Octopus > Octopus bimaculoides. The sequence goes on along the minus strand of NC_068993.1, from coordinate 43,527,008 downwards.
CCTGGCTTTAAGGGTATTGTGAAAGGCGTAGTTGGAGGCCCAACATTCTGAGTTCTTTTACAGGGCTTAGAAAAACTAAAGGACTGACTGCTGCAGTAAGTGTGAGAACCTGAGAGGGGAATATGTTGAATAAAATCATAATTAACTGATCCTCCCTGTATTTTCTTTTACCTAAGGCCAGGAACTTTTCAGCATCCCCTCATGTGTCTGTGTGCCAGCATAGAACATGATGATGATGATGGTGGTGGTGGTATATGATGGGGATATATAAATGTACATATGCATATATAAATAACCATATGAATATAATATAAAGTGACAGGGGGGCTGGCTTGTAGACAGTTTAATAGATAAAGTTGTAATGTGCTAGTGCTTCATTTACCAAGTTAAAAGGATTCACTAAAAGAAGCAACAAATGAATAAATAAACGATAGAAAAACAAGTAAAAGAGAAATAAATATTGAATCTAACAACAATTTAGGAGAAATAAACTGATAATAGCTGAAGTGATAGGGGTGTTAAAGTAAGGTAATTAAGAAAGAAAGAAAAAGGAAAAGAAAAGAAAGAAAAAGGAAAAGAAAAGAAAGAAAAAGGAAAAGAAAAGAAAGCAATAACAACAATTAAGGTTAGATATGTCACTTGTGGTTTTAAGGAGAAAATTAGGCTTAATTCTGATCTTTTTTTTATCAGAGTTAAGATCACTGATGAAATGGAATAGAATTCCCCTTCTGACATTCTGTTATTCTAATATAATATTATTGCTTGATGATGATGGTGGTGATGATGATGATGATGATGGTGATATTAAGTAAGCATCTTGGTGAGTAAATGATAAAATATAAGTTCCCCTGCTCCCTGTTCATGTAATATTAAAATCCTATTTTAGATATTCTGGGTAGATAACAAGTTAACTTGAAAGTGGTGGGACGACGACGACGACGACGACGACGACGACGACTACTACTACTACTACTACTACTACTACTACTACTACTACTACAAGTAATTGTAATAATGGTTTCAAATTTTGGCCCAGTACTTGACTAGAACTTATTTTATTGACCCTTGAATGAATGAAAGGCAAAGTTGCAGGAATTGAACTCAGAAAGTAAAAAGCTAAAAGAAACACCACTAAGCATTTTGTCTGGTGTGTTAATAATAATAATAATAATAATAATAATAATAATAATAATAATAGTATTAATAATCCTTTCTACCATACAAACAAGGGTTGAAATTTTGAGAGAGTTGATTACATTAACCCCAGTGCTTGACTGGTACTTATTTTCTCAACCCTGAAAGAACGAAAGGCATCGTTGACCTCAGTGGAATTTGAACTCAGAATGAAAGCATGGATGAAATGCTGCCAAGCATTTTGCCCAGTATGCTAGTGAGAGGAAGGCATGAAGGTATCCTCAAACCAGAGACTTAATCCAAATGCTTGCAACAGAGTGGATCCGATTATAGGTGACCATGATGCTAGGTTATAGTAAAAACTACAGATATCTGTTGCTCGACCGTTTATTTCATCTCTGTGTATGTGTGAGAGTGTATATGCATGTGTGTGTCTATGAGAATGCATGTGAGTGTGTGTGAGAGGGAGTGGGTGTGTGTGAGAGAGGGAGGGTGTGTGTGAGAGAGGGAGGGTGTGTGTGTGTGTGTGAGAGATAGTGGGTGTGTGTGAGTGAACAGAGAAGGCGAGAGAGAGAGAAAGAGTGTGTGTGTGTGTGTGTGAAATAAAAAGGTATCTATTTTTGGATACATATTTCATTCTTGGGAGAATTTTTTAAGTTTAAGGGGTCATACAAGAAATACTACAATATCATACAAACAATTGAATAGCCACTCATAAATATACACCAACTTACTCGGTGCATCATGCTTTTGAATTAGAATTTTATCTCGGTTAATTAAAACTTTTGTCCATCTGAGATCAATAAAATGACAAGTCAACAGCTTCTGGGTTAAATAATTCATTGATTACACACAATTATAGGTGCAGATGTAGCTGTGCGGTGAAGGAGTTCACTTCTGATTCATTTAGTCTCAGTTTCAGTTCCCCTGTGTGGCACTTTGGGCAAGTGTCTTCTAGTGTATCCCCCTGTTGACGATGCCTTGTGACTAGAATTTCATAGATGCAAACTATAGAAACTCCTCATCATTATTATTATCATTCTCAGTCTCTTTCTTCCATATACTTACATACACATACAGTTTTATTCAGTTCCGGCATTCCATACATTGTGTATATAAAGAGTGAATTTTGTGTGTATATTTAGAGTTGAATTGTTGATGTAACTTTTTTTATTTGCATTGATTTGTGAATATACAATTGTATTGCATAATACTAAAAGCACATATCAATGCAAACATGTACACATGTTTCTTGCATACTAAAATTAATACTACATGAAGAAGGTTGTGAAACAGCTGTAACCCTATGGAAGTCATGTGGTTAAATAAATAAATATTCACCACTTATACCACCTGACTGTGTGGTAAGATGCTTGCTTCCTAACAACATGGTTTCAGGTTCAGTTCCACTGCATGGCACCTTGGGCAAGTGTCTTCTACTACAGCCTTGGGCTAACCAAAGCCTTGTGAGTGGATTTGGAAGATGGAAACTGAAAGAAGCCTGTCATATATATGTGTGTGTGTGTCTTTATGCCTGTTCCCCCCCCCCCCCATCACCACTTGACAATCGGTGTTGGTGTGCTTACAACTCCATAACTTAGCAGTTCGGCAAAAGAGATCAATAAAATAAGTACTAGGCATAAGAAATAAGTCCTGGCTGGGGTCAAAACAGTGCTCCAGCATGGGCACAGTCAAATAACAGAAACAAGTAAAAGAATAAAGGAATATATATATACACATATAAAAACACATACACATACATGTTTGTCAATGTTTGTGTCTATGTTTACAGTGGACTACAAACTGGTGCTGTTGTTTTCACTGTGTCTATTGGATTTAATATCCTGTAACTTAGTAGTTTGACAGAGACGGCAAAGTAAAAGACTGTAATAATTAACGAGGAAAGAGGGCCATATCATCAGCTAATACTTTTGAAGTCAATGTCACAGTATGGCCACAGTCCAATGATTGAAACCGGTAAAAGAATAAAAGACAGAAACTCTTGAGAGCAAATTTCTCTTAAAAAAAAAAAAAGAATAATAAAAAATTAAGGTGTAACTAAATCAAGACCTTTCACTCCCCTTTCTAACACCCAAAATGATTTTCTAGTACTGTGTACTTTCTACTCTGTTTAACTTTGGTCAGCATCAGGTTACATAAACCAAATGTGTGTGTGTGAGATTGTGTGTGAAATTGTCAGAACACCTGAAATTTATCCAACAATTTCACACATACCATTGATTACAATCCCAGAAAGTCCATGAAGTCAATTGCAAAAGATCTTCGTGTGTAAGAAGGGACAGTCAGAAATGTTGTCCACGAAGATATCAGATATAAGTCTTATATGACGAGGAAAAGTCAATTTGTCAGAAAAAGCAAAAGAAAATCACTACATAAGATCTAAAAGGCGCTTAAACAAACTGAAAAATTCAGCAGCAGAAGATTTGATTTGGTTTTTCTCAAATGAGGAAAACTGCCCAAGATCAAAAAGTTAACAGAAGAAATGACAGATGATTACGGAAACTGAAAGAAACCTATCATATATATATATATGTTTCCGACGAAGAGCTCCGCTCGAAACGTCATACTCTCTCTCTTTCCTTTCCCGAGCATCTAGTAACACTATCTGTATCATGTCCTCATGTTGTTGT
>NC_068993.1:43521745-43523213 GCF_001194135.2 Octopus bimaculoides | reverse complement strand
GAGCATCTAGTAACACTATCTGTATCATGTCCTCATGTTGTTGTTTTTTGTTATTGTTTTTTGTCTTTTTCCTTTTTTTGAACTTATATATATATATATGTATTTGTGTGTCTGTGTTTGCCCTACACCATTACTTGACAACTGATGTTGGTATGTTTACGTCCCCGTAACTTAGCAGTTTGGCAAAAGAGGCCAATAGAATAAGTACTAGGCTTACAAAGAGTAAGCCCTTGGGTCGATTTGTTTGACTAAAGGCAGTGCTCCAGCATGGCTGCAGTCAAATGAGCGAAACAAATAAAAGAACATTATAGAAAAGAAGGTTTATTTTTATACTCATAGCATTTTTTGATAAATAAAGTTATTATCTTTTACCATATATCTGTTTTTTTTATAAACATAAATCTGTTTTCAAATATCTCACACACCCTATAGATGTCACATTCACTGTCTGCTAACTGCACCTCTGCAAAAACTGTCACCATATTCATAGCCGGTTAGCTGTACCTCTGGAAAAATAGTCCCACATTTGTAGCTTGTCTACTTTCCAATCGCACATACATATTCCGTGTTTCTCCCAGTTTTCTCTGCTTCAATGCTATTGCAAATAGTTTGAAAATGAAAAATTCTTTCAATAATATGAGTGATCTGTAGAATAGTCTTGGCATCACAGTAAGTCAGTATGCAAGTAGACTCTTCTCTCTCCCTCTCCCATTCAAACATCCATCTTCTATGATTATTTAATCTATGTTCTTGAAGCATACAATAGTATACCACATATTCAAGGAAAGCAATCTCTCAGAACCTTCCATGGCTATAGGTATAGGCATAGCTGTGTGGTTAAGAAGCCTGCTTCATAACCATGTAAGTTTGGGTTCAGTCCCAACTGTGACATCTTTGACAAGTGCCTTCTTCTTTAGTCCCAATCTGACCAAAGCCTTCTAAGTGGATTTGGTGGATGAAAACTGAAAGAAACCCATCGTGTGTGTTTGGGTGTTCCCTCTTGTTTCCAGTCTTCTGTGAAATACATCAGGTCTGGTCATAGGGAAACATTACCTTGTTTGGAAACAGGTGAAGGTTAGTGACAGGAAGGGTATCCAACTGCAGAAAATATATCTGATTCATACAAGTATATTGTATGTGTGTATATATATACTCATAAATATATATATATATATATATATACTCATAAATATATAGGGATTGACAGTAACCTGCTACTCCAACATACTGAGAATTCAGAAATAGCAGTCAAAGAACTACTGATTTCAAAACTACAAATTATTACTCCAGATTGATAGCGATATTTTTGATACACACAGAACAAAAAACAGTAGAGAAGAGTAAAAAAAACCACCTGCCTTTAGTTAATTTAGTACGATCGTTTCACAGTTAAGAGTAAAGAATACTCTATTCTGATCTTCAGCTAAATATTCCAATAAATTTGTTAATGTCTAAATAACTCACGTTA
>NC_068993.1:43516648-43521266 GCF_001194135.2 Octopus bimaculoides | reverse complement strand
ATACAAGTGGATATCTATAGTTGAAGTAGTACTGGGCATCAAAAAATAAAATAAAAGTGAAAACTGTTTTCCAGGCCTATTAAACCCACCTCATCCAAAAACAATAGTTGTAGAAATATATTTATTAATAACTGCAACGAAAAACTATCAAAATTAGACAATGTTATATCTTGGAACAGATGAACTGAGTTACTTTTTAGTGACAGCGCCATTTTTGGATACAATTCCAACTTCAAAGTGTTCCTGTTTATTGCAACAACTATGAGAAAAACACAACAGTCACACAGTTATTAAATTTTATTCAAACAGTCTCTGGAACATTTTCACTTCCGCCAGGAAACAATGACAAGCAAGCAAGTTCATATTAAATATAAGGCACAGTTTTGTCATAATTGGAAATACACAGAAAAATTGTTTGCTTCCTTGATAAAAAGGAAAACAATTAGTCTTCAAGAACTGACAGCCTTGTGAAGATGCTGCATTTTTTTTTGTTTTTAAATTAAAATTTTATGTTGCATGTCTCTAGCCATTATTTTTTTTTTGTTATTTTGTTGAAGCTAATATTATGAATAGAAATATTGAAAAATATAATAATAATTTGACTGAATTAAGAGTGTTGTAAAAAGAAATAGTTGTTATTTCTGAGTAAACAAAGATTCCCTTGAGGTTGGACATGTTGATTAGAAACTTATCTGCAACCAGTATTGTCACAAATTAATTAGCTATCTGGCTACTGCCAATTATTGTTGCTTACCATAACTCAACAATAAATTAAAAATAATATAAAAAACAAACAAACAAAAGAAACCAACAACAAAAAACAAACTATATCACAAAAGTATTTCTACCTTATCAAGAGAATAATCTCTTCTTGTAGCTGTAATGTATGTAGAAGCTAGATCTTATATGGAGTCTGTAATTGAGCCTTTTGAGATTCACTGGGTTATTAATGGCATTGGAAGAAGAGGAATGGTAGCATTCATGACCATACTTCTTTTTTATGGTCTCTAAGACTTGAAGGAAAAAGAGAGACAGAAGTCATGAGGCTAAGGGCCTTACCTGGATGTCAGTAACTGAATGGATTGTAGGTGCCCAAGGGTCAGGTTGTAATACTGTCATGGATTAAGTCCATCCAAAAGCTCCTACATCCACATACTTTCTGCTTGTTTAGTTTCTCTGACAAGACTTGCAGCAAACCAAAGTCATGATAGGAGATGTGTGCAATGGAAATGAACTTGAAACCATTTGGTTGTGAAGTTAACTGTGAGAAGTCTGTAGAGGGAATTAAAAGTAAAGACCCCCTTCAGTCATGACTGACCATGGGATTGCACCTAGAAAGTTCCTCTCTGAGGCACAAGTCTGGGCAAGGTTGTTTATGGAAGACCAGCAGTCGCCCATGCATACCAGACTCTCCTCTCTGTGCCACTGATGTTATCCAAGGGAAAGGCAAAGGCCGATACAGCTTGGCACCTGTGATGTCGCAACTCATTTCTACAGCAGAGTGAACTGGAGCAACGTGAAATAAAGTGTCTTGCTCAAGAACACAACACGCAGCCTGGTCCGGGAATCAAACTCACAACCTCACAATCGTAAGAGCAACGCTCCAACCACTGAGCCATGCACCTTCACTGTGTATTTCAGCAGAATTGTGGTAACATAAGGATTACTAAAATGTAATATTTAGAAATTAAGAATTTGGTTATATTAATCTGTATTATCATATTTATTCCTGTATACTGTTCCCATATCTTAAACCTAAAATTTAAGGTGTGTGCATTTATATACAAATAATATTGAATAGTGTATGACTATAATTGAGACGGCATGACTAAAGTAAGTTATATTTATTGTCCAGGCAAACTGATGTATAATAAAGATTTTTAATCAATATGATAATGTCACATTTTTCTATGACATCAATAATACAGTAAATGTTCATTCTATTTTATAAGCATGCTTAAGATCTTATCGATTAAGGTGGCTTCTTAGTTTACTAACATGTTGAAACGATTTACAAGTAAAATCTTAAACCAAACCAAGAAAGCAAAAGGACAAAATATACTTAAATTCTGTTTAAAAAGTGCTATGGACTTCAGTTTTTGTATGCACACAACTGCTAAACAGACCGACACACCTTAGAATTATATTTGTGTTTCAATAAACCACTATAATAGGCAATAACACAAAGGTGTTCCAGCTGTAGCCATCTAATCAATATATTTCTTAACATACATGTTAAAATATATTATGTTAAATCTGTTATATATGTGCAGGTATAGTTGTGTGGTAAGAATTTTGCTTCTCAACCACATGGTTCCAGGTTCAGTCCCACTGCATGGCATCCTAGGCAATTGTCTTCTTTGATAGCCTCAGACAAACTGAAGCCTTATGTAGATGGAAACTGAAAGAAGCCCAAATGTTTTGAGTGCCTTTTGCATTTGTTTGTCTACTAGTATATATATATATATCCATGTGTGGATATATTTCTGTGGCAGATGGCAGAGCTAGGGTTTGGAGAAGAGGTGAACATCATGCCAATGGCTCTATGGTGGAGAGAGACTCATGGGGAGGACAGAGCATCATGGTATGGGGGTGGGATTGCACTCAACCAAAAACTTGGACTGATGGTCTTTCAAAACATCAGCCAAGGCCAGGGTAATGGAATAACTACTGCTCGCTACATTGACCAAGTCTTGAGGCCTCACATTGTGTCATACTTTGCCCGTCATCAGAATCATGTGTTTCCAACACAACAACGCCCATGCCCATACTGCCAGGTTGACAACAGACTTCCTCCAACAGCATAACATCCAGATACAGCCATGGCTTGCATTAAGTCCAGACTTGAACCCCATAGAGCACCTGTGGGATGAAATCCAAAGAAGGCTAAATGACATCTGTCCAAGGCTGACAACTGCAGCACAACTCACAGCAAGTTTTAACAGAGTGTGGGCTGCTATCTCCATGGCCTTTATCAATCGTTTGGTGCATTCAATGTACAGAAGATGCCTGGAGATAATCACATGAGATATTGAGTTCATCTCTTTGGATCCATGACAACCCCTCATCACGTAACACCATGTGACATCAAACATGTTTCAGGAAATGATGTTTCATCATTAGTTAAGAATGGTTTCTTAATTAGCACTTTTAAATTAATGGTATGGAAGTTTGTTAATAAACTGGTTTCTATTTAGTATGTGTGTGACATTTCTCTTGTGGTTCAGTATATATATATATATATATATACACACACACACACACACACACGTGTGTGTGTGTGTTTGTGTATCTATAGGTGTTTGTCTTTGTGTCTGTTTGTCTCCCACCACCACTTGACAACCAGTGTTGGTGCATTTATGTCCCTGTAACTTAGTAATTTGGCAAAACAAGAGACTGATAGAATAAGTACCAGGCTTAAAATAAATAAGTCCTGGGGTTGATTTGTTCAACTAAAATCCTTCAAGGCAGTGCCCCAGCATGGCCACAGTTAAATGATTGAAACAAGATAAAAGAATAAGGATGATACAAATGAAAAAATCCTGAAGTTGAGCACCACTGGGTTAAAATATTGTGAGATGCATCACCAACAGTTTGATAAAATAATTGATGTCACAAAGATTATTTATTTCCATAAGTCTATACGTCTGTTTTGAAACAAAGCATGCAATAACGAACCAATATTTGACAATGAAATGTTAGAGTATGTGTTTGTGCAAAAAAAATACAAAAAAAAAATCAGTATTGAAACTATTTACATTCTCGTCTTTCCATATGGGAGGATGATTGATGACAATAAGCACAGATGTAGCTGTGTGGTTAAGAATTTTGCTTCCCAATCACAGGGTTCTGGAGCCAGTCCTTTGGTGTGCAACCTTGGGCAAGTGTCTTCTACTATAGCTTCAGGTTAACCAAAGTCCTGCGAGTGGATTTGGTAGACAGAAACTGAAAGGAGTCTGTTGTGTATGTGTGTATATGTACTCACACACACACACATAATAAGTTCTGGCAGGTTTGAATGTAAAATAACTGTCATTATTAATTAAGCTGGAGTTTGGATCATAAATTAAGAGCAAAGTTTGCTGGAGAATTTTAATTTAGATCACTTTAACACCCCCACCCCACCTTTTTTTTTAACCATATTTCTAACCAAAAATACTGCTTTGTTTCAATTAATTTTGAAAATAATGAAGAATTTAGTAGAATATCTTTATCATATTAAGCTTGGTGTTTGGAATATAAATTAAAAGAAAACTTTGTGGAAGGTTTAGTTTATATAACTTTAAAAACATGAAGTTAGCATCATAGAATCAGGGGGTCTCTCAGGCAGGTAGATATCAAAAGGTTAAAGAGAATAGAAGATCTGAAGAAGATGTAGAAAACAGAATGAAATTGTTATCGAATATTTGTTGCTTCGGTTTCTGTATGATCTTGCAGCAAACTTTACACGAGAATTTCTATCTTCAATCTTACAATCAAACAGTCTTGAAAAACATGAAAATTTGCTTCCAGTAACTGACAGATATCCAGTAAGATAGAAATCAGATCACACTATGTGTGTGTGTGCACATGTGTGTATATGTGTGTGTATATATATATATATATATATATATATATA
>NC_068993.1:43513356-43516548 GCF_001194135.2 Octopus bimaculoides | reverse complement strand
CTAAATCATTCTACCTTTACAAACATAAACAGATCCTATCTGTATCTAGCTTGGAGTTTGGTATTGGATGATTTAGAATAAAAAGATGTGTGCAGTGAAGTGGAACTTTTACTATGTAGAGCAAGAATCCCTTATAAACAAACCTATAACAAAAAAAAAAACAAAAGACCTCACCAAAAGAAAAACAAGGGAAATCAGTATCCAATATCTTATTCCCATTTCATGGTTGGTTGGTTAGTAATAGGCATGGAATCCAGTCATATAAACAATTGTTCCAACAATATGCTAATTTCCAAATCTACCAAAAGACAAAAAACAAACAGAATCCCCTCTCCCTCCTCAATACTAACAATGAAGAACTGGAGATAAAATCCAAAACATACACAGTAATCATATCTTTCATACATTTTAGAACAAATTGCAAGTAAGCAGTTTGCAGGCAAACTGCAGGGCATAATAAAACAATATTACAAATATTAATTAAATGATACCTTTACACATTAATAATTTGATTTCGTTATCTTTCGCACTTCATATCTATTGTTTCTCACAAACAAAACCCCACTACTTCTCCCTTTTGCTAACAGCCCTTTACTTCTCCCTCACTCACTAACATTTTTCTCCCTCTGTCCCTGTCTGTCTTTCCTACTCTGTTACTCTCTATCTCTCCTTCTGTTTCTCTAAGAACCATCCCCATCTTTGTAAATAGGTACCACAAATAACTACAGTCCATTACGAGAAACAATTGGAATATCATAACTGATGATGATTCTATGGGTGGAGTCTTTAAAAGAGATGGACTCTCCCTAACTGACTGGCTTCTGTATGATTCATTTTTTGAAATGATGCTTCCAAAACCGAAAGTAGTTGTGAATTACAAGTGACTAATTCATATTCTTATTCTCTTTAATATGGTTATTACACTACATATTCCGAATAAAGTGATTTATTTTATATATAAAATCCTTGCATTTCATGTAATATTCTAACTAAATATCATATATTCTTATATATGCTGTTGCCACATTAAAAGCACTGGTGCTGGTGCCACATAAAAGGCACCCAGTACACTATGTAAAAGTGATTGGCATTAGGAAGGGCATCCAGCCATAGAAAACATGCCAAAACAGACAATGGGGCCTGGTGTGGACCCCAGCCTTACCAGCTCCTGTCAAATCATCCAACCCATGTCAGCAAGGGATGATGATGATTCTCCTTCTGATATGAGGATACAGAATTAAACTTACAGATTGCAATACCCACCAATCTAGGCCTTGGGTATTTTTTGCTCACCAAATGTGGAGTAAAGAACATTATTATACTTTTACAACAGATATATTGGATGTGCAATGAAGAATCAAAGCCAAGATCTTCTGAATCCCCAATAAAAGGGTCTAATTTTTAGTTCTGGTTTCATGTTAGGAAGTAGTTAAGAGAGAAGTATCATACTAGATGTGACTCCAATCAAACATAGGTGATACTTTTAGATGATTACCTGTTTCTGACAACTAGGTGAACAGAGTTACTATCGGATGCTGGTCTGTCATAGGTAACATTCCAGATGAATTGGGTAATTATTACTGACACCTAAGCGAACTGAGACGCTGTCAGATGTGGGTCTATCAGTTAACATTCCTGCTGAACTGGTTGACTATTACTGAGAACCTGGTGAATTAAATTAATGTAGATGGATAGTTTATCACAGCCAGATGATCTGGTAAGAATTACTGGTGGTTAAATGGACTGAGACACCGTAGGGTGTTGATTTATCACAGGCAACATCTTTTGGTTTGAAAACTATCACTGTCAGCTACGTGAACTGAGATAATATAATGTATACAATGAAATGCCAGCACTAGATTTGAACTCTTAACCTATGCATTCAATATTATACGTACCCAAGCATATTTTCTCTCTGCCTGGAGTAATGGCTCATGATGGTTGACCACATGACTCATGGTCATGGCAGATGAGGAAGTATTTTGTGGAAATGGAAACTGACTGGGGCACTGCTTGGAAAGTTACTCAGGAAGACCCAAGCAAATGCAGACAAATGGTGGATGCAAGAACATGCTGTGAAGGTGCATGCCCCTCATATTTGACCTGATCTTAACATGAAAAAACACAATAATTCAATGTTTTGGCTACATACAACACAATGAAACAACATTGCATCATGTTGCTTGATGTATCTATATTAATTATTTGATATATTTGTAATTAGGCAAATCTGGTACAGACTGAAGACTGAAGCTCAGTGTGTACATAAACATTTACACCATCTTTGGCAGTAGGGATCTCTGTTGGGTTAGGAACATAATTCATCTGCATATATATAAGTAGGCTGGGGTAAGAATTTTTTAGGAACGCTGAAGGCTGTCAATGCATAGAAATCTTCCTCTTCAATGCTACTGATGTTACCCAAGGGGAAAGAGATTGAATGTGATGGCTTTTCTACGGAATAAAGCTTGGCACCAGTTTTCTCACAGACGCTACTGTCAGAACACAAAGATCTAGAACAGATACTGTAAAACATCTTGTAATAGTTTTGCTAACAAACTGCTCAGGATCGTCATTTTCTTATCGACCCTGAAACGATGAAGAGTGAAGCTGATCTCGGCAGGATTTGAACTCAGAGAGCAGGGAATCGGAACAAATATCACAAAGCATTTTATTCAACAATCTAATGATTTTGCCAATTTTCTGCTTTACAACATACACGGTGTCTAAACTTGATGCTACAATCAGTTTATTACTCACTCATCTAAATCAAATAATATTTCATGTTTGTCCATTCTTAATAGTTAGCATAGAAATATTAAAATGACTGTATAAAGACAGACAGAAAGCAAATATGAAAAACTAATTTATGAGCTAGCAAAACATGTTTAAGTGTGCATTGATAAAAACACTGAGCTAAATAATAACACCCACGCAAGGCGTGAGAAAAGCCAACAATAAAACGAATAAATTGTGAGAACAAAATAAATAGATTTACAAATGGTTTCTTGCATAAATAAAATAATAATTAGAGGAGGAGGAGGGGGAATAATAAAACCCTGACCTTTGGTGTTTGTTATATTAACCACGGAAAGATGAAAAGCAAAGCCGATATTCAAAAGATTTGGACTCAGAAAGAAATAAAGAAAGAAAGAAAGAAAGAAAGAGAGAGAGAGAGGGGGAGAGAGAGAG
>NC_068993.1:43507111-43513182 GCF_001194135.2 Octopus bimaculoides | reverse complement strand
TGTGTGTGTGTGTGTGTGTGTGTGTGTGTGTGTGTGTGTGTGTGTGTATGTGTGTGTGTTGTTTATAATGGTGGAGCTTGAAGTAGATAAAGTTATAAACAGTAGTCTGAATATTGGGTTAAAAATCCCTTTGGATGGAATAAGTCAAAAGCTGCATGTTTTTTAACCCAATATTTAAATGCTGTTATTTATAGCTTTATATGCTTTGAGTTCCACTGTTAAAAACAATTTATTTCATATTTCTCAAACATTCTAAATTCTTGTGATGCAAAATGTATGTATATCATCATCGTTTTATATCTGCATGGGTCAGACAGGATTTGCCAAACCAGATTTTTTCCTCAACCAGATGCACTTCCTATCACAAACCCACATCTGTTTTTCTCAAAGCAGCATAATATTTCCCCATGGCCAGATATGTTTACACAGAAAATCAGAAACGAATGACACTGACCATTCATTTACAACTATTGCATTATGCAATGTCAACACAAGGAGAAACAAACACACATATATGTATATATGGCTGTGTGCAAGCTATTTGCTTCTCACCCACTTCGTTTCAGATTCAATCTCACTGTGTGGCACCTTCAGCAAGTGTCTGCTAATATTGGCCCAGGCTGACCAAAGCCTTGCGAGTGGATTTGGTAGATAGAAACTGAAAGAAGCCAATTGTGTGTGTGTTTGTGTATGTATATATATATATATATATATATATATATATATATAATCCAACTAAGGAGACAAAGAAAGATCTTAACACATCTTTAATAAGCAGTTACAATTGTTTCTGTACTAACTCTGCTTTCAATGGCAGTAAAAGTTCCAAGTGAAAATTTATGTAATATTTTCAGTTTTACATAACATTAACTAGGCACTACTTCTGACCTGCATCAAGGACGTTGTAGATAGCCTAAAGCTCAGGTTGAGTGGTGCATTGGAAAGACTCCATCTTTCTAACCTCCTAGGACCTTATATATATATATATATATATATATATATATATATGCATGTGTGTGTGTGATTGTGTTTGTTCCACCACCACCACCACTTGACAACCTTTGCTTAGGAGTTTGGCATAAGAAACTGATAGAATAAGTACTAGACTTTAAAAAAATAAAAAAATACTGGGGTTGATTTCTTCAACCAAAACCTTCAGTGTGGAACCCCAACATAGTAGCAGTCCAGTGACTGAAACAAATAAAAATACACACACATGAAAGACTTCCTTTTTCTGTCAAACAAAAATCCACTCACAAGGCTTTGGTTGGCCTATGTCTATAGCAGAAGACACTTGCCCAAGGTGCTGCATAGTGGGACTGAATCCAAAACAAATGTGGTTCGAAAGCTAACTTCTTGACCACACAACTATGCCTGTTCTCAATACTGATACAAAAAATATAACACTTTGCTGACAATATTTCTACTGTAAAATAAATAAACTACCTATGATACACTTCAATCAATTTTGAAAACAATAAATGAAAAACTTGGAGGGATTTAGTAAAATAACACTTTTTTTTCCCGTTAAGCCATTATTTGGAGTAGAAATTAACAAAAGGTTTTTCACATAAAAATTATGATAGAAGATTTTATATTTAAATATGAATACTTTAAAGCATGTGGTTTTGTAGCATAGAGAAACCAGAGGGCTGGTGTCGAAAAGGATCGCAGAAAACTTTTTCTCTCACAAACATTTTAATGGATTATGCTCACAAAATAATCTAAAGAACAAAAAGAAAAAAAAAGGAGAAAAAGAGAAACCAAAACAAAACATAAAAATTCTTTTGATCTAGTGAATAAAACATCTAAAGTAGAGAATGGTAGTAATGGCATAGAGATGCGAGATAAATATAGGAAGAATGAAGATGAAAATCATAATTAAAAATGTTTATAATTTCATTATAAATATTCAGAGGTACAATGTGTGTGCGTGTGTGTACATATATATATATATATATATATATATACCTTTTATATATTAAAGGTATATAACAATATGATAGAATAATGGTATTGTTTTTATATAGATATGTATGTATGTGTATACATTGTTTAGAGGGACATAATGGAATCTTTATAGAGCTCTTAATTTAGATTAAAGGTATCTGTACTGGCCAGTGCTTCTTCAAATTCTTACCAAACAGCTTTTTAGTTTGTTCTTTAAAAAAAGATACTTATTCAGTTTTGATAGTGTGTAAAAATCTAAGTATCATTAACCAATGGGGGGGGGGGGAACTCCAACTAAAACCCCACATAAACACACTCCCCCACAGGTAATAATGTACAAACACATACATTACTTACACAAATATACACACACACACACACACACATATATATATTTATATATATATATATATATATATATAACATGTACACATATGCATACAATCACACTTATATTCTTTTGTTTAACACCCATTTTGTATGAGTTTGGACAAGGTTATTGAAATAGGACTTTAGAACCATGTGCTCATTCCATCACATAACTTAACAACTAAGGGATTTCTTTAGGTCTTTGAAGATGCAGGGCAACTTATCATATTGTCAACAAAGAGTGTCAACACAAGCACCACTTCACTGAAGCAATGACAACATGAAATGTAAACAATATATGCATATCTGCAGATACACACATACACACACACAAACATGATGGGATTCCTGCAGATTTCATCTACCAACTCCTTCATATAACATTATAAGTTGGGCTGAGGCTACACTACAGTGTCTGGTGAAAGAACCTCCCATATTAACTACATGAAGACAGTTACAACCTGCCTGGCTTCCCTGGTGCCATAGCAATCGTTGTAGTCACAAAGTAAACTTCTTGACCACACATTCATGTCTGCCCCTATGCTTACTTGCTTATGACAGCCCATCAAAATGATGACAACATTGATCCAAGACATTCATTCTCTTCTTCCTTCAGCACATTGTTTCTCAGGGGTTACAGGTGAGGCTGACCGATACAAAACAGGCAGATCCTGTGGCACTGAGGGCACTGAAGCTGACTTCTAACAACAGCCACAAGGGGTTGATAACAACATCTCCTCCTTTTTCATGCAGTCTCCTGCATTTGGTTTCAAAGTGCTCAACTCCAGCATCACATACATGCCTCCATGCCTTCTGATCAACAGTCAGGCCTGCATCTGATTGGGAGGGATGCTGCATCCACTTGAGATGATCATTAAAAACAGTTTTGGACATCCACGAGGCCTACCTCTAGTCTTGATTTCACTGAAGAGAACCATCTTTAAGAGCTGGTTACCTGGCATCCAAATCACATAGCCAACACAGCAGAGAAGATGATGAAGGATGCAGGCTTCAACACTGTAGATCCCACCACACCAAGAGGATTTTGCCATGCCTGATCAAGGATACATTTATTTAATATATTTTATGTCAAGTTATATAGAAAGAAAATTCAGCCTTTTTGCATTTAGATTACTCTATGAAATGTAATGCATATTTATTCACATTGTTTTGAATTAATCATGCACTGACCTGTATTTTCAAAATTTTCATGATGGGAACTCTTATTTTTAGATTGATATTATAGGGTAGGCATGAAAAGCTGGATCTGGCCAGTGTTAACATAAAACAGTTAGAATACCTGAGCTGGATATGGCTAGTCTGAATGCTTAAGGGTGAAGCATTATTTGGTATTTTTTCCTTGTACAATTAACTTTTGCAAGTCTGATGGAGGCTAGCAAGCTGAAACTTCAGAGTTACTGTCAACATTCTCCTTGCAAAAATTTATATATATACACATATATATATACACACACACACACACACACATATTATATTATGCTATGCTATGTTATATATATGAATAAATAACTTCATTTCATTTTATCCCATACTTGCTGAACAATAGCTGTTGACAAGTTTCCAACGGTCAATCATTGGTTTGCAGTATTTCCTAAGGCAACAGTGACAATGGATTTGTCTAACCCAGTTGCTCCAATATTACACACAATATCTTTATTGAAAAGCATTGATATTTTAGTTTTCTTGCCAAAGTTTACATCTTTCAGAGAAATACACACAATCATCATCATCATCATCATTATTTTAAAGGCTACCTTTACATGCTTGCTTGGGTGAGATGAAAATATGTTTTTGGCATAGTTTTTCTATGGGCAGATGCCCTTCCTGATGCCATTCTCCATTTGTCTCCAAGAGAGGTACCTAAAAAAATAATAACCTCTGAATCTATTTTATGGTAAACAACCCAGACATCCTTATGTGGAGAACTGGAAGCAATTGACACTGAAAAAAACCTTTCCTTTATGAAAATCACACAATATTTAGAAAGACAAAGACTGGGAAAGAGAAAAGAGGTATAAACATAGCTGGCTCAGGGTTCAGTCCCATTGAATGGCAAATTTGGTGAATGTCCTCTACTAGAGTCTCGGACCAACCACTGACTTGTTAATGGAATGGGTTGATGGCAATAGTATAGTAGCCCATCACACACACACACACACACACACACACACACACACATATACAGTATATATATACAAAAATGATATTCTTTCAGTTTCCATCTACCACATATACTCACGAGACTCTGGTCAGCATGGAACTGAATCCAAAACCATATTATTGGAAAATGAACATTTTAACCACACAACCATGTGTGCCAATATATCATCATCATCATCATCATCATAATTGTTTTAATGTTCACTTTTCCATGTTTGTAAGGGACAGAGGGAATTTGTTGAGGCAACTTTTCTACAGCTAAATGCTCTCCCTGTTATCAAGCTACACCTGTTTCTAAGCAAGGTCATATTTCCTCATGGCCAGACACGTTCTCCACAGAAGACTGGAAACAAGCAACACCATTTGTATGATAGTGATGTTTGTTTATAACAAACATCACATGATGTCAAGACAAGGATACACACACACAGATACACTAACACACACTATATAGACATATGATGGGCTTCTTCTAGCTTCCATCTACCATATCTACTCACAAGACTTTGGTTGGCCTGGGGCTGTAATAGAAGCTTGTCAACCTAAAGTCACAAACCACTCAACCACAGAAGTGTACATATCTATCTATCTTTTTGCACACATGCATTCACAAGCAGCCATATATATTTATTTACACACACACACACACAGGTATATATATTTATTTACACACACACAGGTACATGTGTGTTGTTGCAGTGTAGGAAAGGTGGTGTAGTGCAAAAGCTTCCCTGACATGTGCAAGACATTCAAAGTTGTACAGACATTCGAAGTTGTACAAGAGTAAACTTTCAGATCATTACCATCAAAATGATATATATTTATATGAAGTATCAGAAAAGACAATATATAATTTCTGAAGGCTCATTAAAATGCTATTAATCTTTAGTTATGCCTTATACCAATTTCCTATTCAATTCTTGACATCAGTCTTCACATGAATGACAATACAGTTTTGTTGTTGAAAGAAATAGTTTTTGTTCCTAAGTTAACTTAGTCACCGACTTCCTGACTCGGCAGAGCACAATTCATCTTTTGGAATCACACCATACATCACTGTCACAATTTAATTTAGTTTGATAAGATTTAAGTGATTATTATATTATAAAACCATGAGATGTACGTATACTTAATAGATAGATAACAATCCTTTTCTTTACAGATAACCCCTAAAAAAAGAAAAACCCAAAAACCAAAAATGATTTAATAATAATAGAAAATATTTTTAAAAGGGGCAGACAGGAAAATCACAGAAATATCTTAGAAAGGAACACAAAAATTGCTCAATATTTGAAGTATATGTAAAATTTAGGCATGGCTGTACAGTTGAGAATTTCACGTCCTATCCATGTGTCTTAGGTTCAATCCAACTGCGTGACACCTTGGACAAATGTTTTCTACTATAGCCTCAGATTGACCAAACCCCTGTTGAGTGGATTTGGTAGATGGACACTGAAAGAAGCCTGTCATTTATATCTATCTATCTGTCTGTCTGATGAGTCATCTATGAAGCTACAGCTTTTGTGGATGTGAAACCATTGGTCACTCTATGTCCAGATATTAACTTTATT
>NC_068993.1:43501951-43506536 GCF_001194135.2 Octopus bimaculoides | reverse complement strand
TCTCTCTCTCTCTCTCTCTCTCTATATATATATATATATATATATATATATATATGTATATATATATATATAATCTGGAATCATGTGATTGGGGAGCAAAATTTTTTAAACATGATGTAAAGCCGAAAAACATGTTAATTCGAAATATTAAGTTGAGGTATGCCTGTATCTTAATTTTATTTTCAAATTCAGTATATGAACTACACACTATATAATTTCTTCATTTATTAGGAGAATCACTCTTTGTCTCCATCTCTCTCTCTCCCTCTCATTTGCAGTTTATTGAAAGAAAGAAGAGTGGCAACCATATTGTTCTTTTAAAACTAGACAATACAGATAATAGGAAGCCAGTTAGAAATAATAATAATAATAGTAATAATAATAATAATAATGATGATGGAAAATAAATAAAATTGAAGTTATATAAAAACAAAATAAAGATTTGTAAGTTGACAAATGACAAGCAGACATGTTTCCGGAAAATAATACAACAGGAAGTAAACTGTGGGTTCACTTGAATGGTGGAGGTTGTTGAAGAAATGTTTATACAACTTGGTAGTTAGTAACAAGCTCACTTGATGGAAACTAGTTGGGCAACTAGAAAAATGTCGAGAGGCTGTCATGCCTTATTTTTCTTTCCCTTTTTCTTTGTGTATTTTAATACAAACAACCTAGGATAAAAATGTGAAATTCTTTTTCCCATCAAGTATTCATTGGAGAGAGAGAGAGAGAGAGAGAGAGCACTTCCTTTAGAATTGATTTATTATTATCATCATCATTATTGTTATTATTATTATTATTATTATCATTATTATGACTGCTGATCACAAACTTTTATATTAGTTTATAATTTAAGATTCTTTGGTACTTGTCAAAATTTAAAAAATTTAGGTTTTGGAAAAAAAAAGTAGGAAATCTTGAAAAATTTAACAAGAGGTGTTGAATCAGTAGAGTTTGCATGCTTTGCGGAATTTGTTTCAACTCTCTGCGCTTTGAGTTCAAATCCTGTGAGGTAAACTTTGCCTTTATCCTATCAGGGGTCAATAAAAAAAACCAAAACAAAACAGAATTAACAATACAGAGAGGTGAATTGGCAGAATTATAAAAATGATGGAGTGGATGCGTTATATTTGTTCCAGTTCTTTGCGTTTTGAGTTCAAATCCTAGCAAGGCCTGCATAGGTGTTAACCTATTGCCTGGCTCTGATACTCTCACCTGGCATCTTGTGTGAATTTAGCAGAGTCCACTTTGCTGCAAGTGTTTGGGCTAGGCTTCTGGTTTCAAAATATACTTTTATTCTTCCCACCACACTAAAAGAAGATGCCACCGTCGCCGCCACAACCATTTAATGTATTTTTTTTTTATGCTGTTAGGTGTTGGACAGTTTGAGAGGAGCTGGTAAATAGCAGGGCTGCATTAAGTTCCAATGTTAGGTTAGGCATGGTTTCTATGGCTGGATGCCCTTCCTAATACCAACCATTTTATAGTGTGTACTGTGTGCTTTTTATGTACTACCAACACTAGTGAGGTCGCTGAATAATTTGCAAGATGGGAAAAAGAACAAGAAAAGAAAACACCCCCTTGACTAAATGGGGGCAGTATTTTCAGAGGAAATATCATTTTGTTTGAGTCTCTTTCTGGTAAATTGTTCATGGAGAAAATATGTTAATCACAATGATTACTTTAGTGAAAAGGCCTTCAGAAAGAGACCCAAACAAAATGATAATGATAATTTGCACCAGATAATGGGAGATTGAAGTATGATGGAGGGACAAATGAAGTTGTTTTGCTATAGAGGAGACACATGGCTACCCACTAAAAAATTTAAGATTTTCAACGAGAGAAAACATTTTTCAGTGTATGTGTGTGCATGTAGTATTTAATAAGCACATCCATTGCTGACAGGTCCATCAATGGTATAACGTGTGCGCATGTGTGTCTTATTAGATGATAAAACAAATGGTTTATACCTGGTAGCTTACTGGTAAAGGATGGTCACTTTCAAGTGTTCATTATGCATTTGGTTAATGGAAGCTGGAAGGTACGAGAATTTTTATTTATCATCACAGTTGCTTTGAACCATCTAGCAATTGTAGTGATTAATAAAAATTCTCGTATCTTCCATCTTCTGTCTCTCATTAACCATATACGTATGTACATAAAATATATTTACATACCTTAACCAACACCACATAAGTTTCTAGATGGAAGTTGGAATTATGAAAATTTAAAGGTAAGAAAATTATTATGAAAGTGGTAAATTGTTCATGGGGAAAATATGTTAATCACAATGATTACTTTAGTGAAAAGGCTTTCAGAAAGAGACTCAAACAAAATGATAAACAGAGAGTTGAAGGGAGCTATTTACGTAAATTCTGGCTTTGATTTTTAAGCAAAATCCAGATATATTAATCCTAGAATATTTTCAGTAGAGATTTTTTGGAACATTAGTATAAATATAGTGTTTATTTATTTCAGTATGGAAAACATCAGCAGAAAAGATTTTAGTTTGAATCAAATGAATATGCGTATATGAGCTTCTTAGTGCAAATGGATGAACAGAGATGATTCTCTGATGTATGAGAGTGAAAGGATGGAACAGAAAATGGGGTGTACCATGTTGAAAATGTATGTAAATTTTAATATATTGAGGTAAATTATTCTAAAAGTAGTGCTTACAAGTAATAGTTTGTATAGTTAAACAAATTTTCAAACAGAATTCAGAAATACATCATAAACTGTCGTAATACACTTGAATTTAACATTCATACTCTTTAGAAAAATCCAGCTTTATTGCATGTGTACATATTCTCTCATAAAATGAAGAAATAATATGAATAAAATAGACATTTCTCTAGTGCTTTATGACATTTATGCAATACATATGCTATGGGAATGTACATATATTATTATGGAAGAATAGCATAATACTAGCTTCACCGAAACATCTGGCAATGAACACAATCAATAAGTGAGAGTTAAATTCCAAAATCCCACTTTGATAATAATAATAATCCTTTCTTATTTTGGCAAAAGTCCAGCAATTTTGAGGGGGTGGGGAAATTGATGACATCAACCCAAGTGCTTGACTGGTACTTATTTCATCAACCCCGAAAGGATGAAAGCAAAGTCAAGCTTGGTGGAATTTCAATTGAGAATTGGATGAAATGCCCGACATACTAACAACTCTGCTAACTCACCGACTTAATAACAATAATAGTTTCAAATTTTGGCACAAAGCTGGCAAGTTTGGAGGAGGGGTTAAGTCAATTACACTGACCCCAGTGCTCAGCTGGTACTTGTCTTATTGACCCTGAAAGGACGAAGTCTACTGCAATGAAATTTGAAATCAGAATGTAAAGACAGATGAATAATAATGAGAATAATAATGATTTCTATTATTGACCACAAATGCCCAAGATATGGAGGACAATATCAAAGGACAAGTTACAACACAAAAAACAAAAACAACAACAACAATAATAATAAGAGATACAGAAAAAAAAAATCCAAGAGTAAGCCAATCCAATTTTCTTAAAACACCACTAATCCACTGTATCAAATTGTTAGTTTTTTTTTCTTTTTTGACCCCGAAAGGATGAAAGCCAAAGTTGACCTCAGCAGTGTTTGAACTCAGATCAAACAGAAACAAATATTATGTTGCATCCAATGCTCTAATGACTTTGCCGATTCACAGGAAACATTAAATCAAGTAACCTGACAAAAAAGATGAAAGTATTTTGTTTGTTGTCTGTCACCGCAACAGACGTCTAGTAGACACTAATAAACCTTTCTGAGTAGCAGCAAAATAGTTAAGTCATCATCATTGTTGTAATGGAATTTTTTTTTTTTTTCATTCTTGATACTGGACAACACGCCTATAAACCATAAGCCAATTACCACTGCAGGTGTTCTATAATATATTTAGGTCATACACTTAATTCTACATGCCTCACTTCATCTTGCTAAATCATTAAATCATATAAGAATGTAACCAATCTGACCCCACATAGACAGGTACCTTCTTTTACAGGAGACGATTTATCTTGTCTGCTTAATATTGTTGTAACTGGAGCTAATCTTTAGTTTTCAGAGTCAATTTAGAGATATTTAGAAATGTTCATATTTTTTTCTTTCTAAATATAGAGGGGCAACAAGATCAAAGCAACAAGTTACCTGTATGGAAGTGCCAACATATTTTATTAACATTTTTGATAATTTTTAATTAGATGTTTCTAAATTTGTTGGATCAAACCCTTTGACATGGACAAAGAGCAAAAAGAATTTTTTTAATTTTAAGATTTTATCATAAAAATTTTCCTTTTATACATATTAGACAAAAAAAATTACAAAGAAAAGCATTCTGCTTCTATGATCATATTTGTGAAAATTTTCAAGTCTTTAGACCATCGTTGTACAAGTCATCATAGCTTTTAGACTATTGTATTGGGCAAGTCTTCATAATATTTAGACTATCATGGCTATTCATACAAATTGTATTTGATTAAGATGTAAAATACCAATCACTGCCATCAAAACACCTTTTGAGAATCTGCCTCCTGCTATTAATTATTGCTTCAACATT
>NC_068993.1:43492546-43499410 GCF_001194135.2 Octopus bimaculoides | reverse complement strand
GGGAGGAAGGAATGAAGGAATTCCAGTGAGATATCAACAGAAGAAATATGGGTTCAATTCTTGTAAGGGAAGCACAACTTATTGACTTTTCTGTTGACTTTGTAACAGACGGTCTTAAGAAATAGAAGCACATAACAGAAAATATTAAAGACCAATTTTCTCAGTGAAAAAAAACAAAAACAACAAAAAAAACAAAAACAAAACATCAAAAAAACAAAAAACAAAATTCAAGGTAATAAAGAAACAATTTTCTCTTTTAAATAACTACTTTGGTTTACAATATATTTTCTCAGATCTGCTGTGTATAATTGTGTCTGGTGTTTATTATTATTATTATTATTATTACCATCATCATCATTAGTACAATGTGTGTTGTTTCAAAATTAATATAATAGTCAGTGAAAAAAACAAAAACAACAAACTGTTTTGTTCTTTTGGTTGCTCAAAGAGTTAGATGTAAAAGGTGAGTTGGTAGATGTCTACAAAATCAATAAAGTTTTTGCTATCACATGTAGAAAGCTCGAAATATTTGGTTTGAATTATGAAGGTACTGAAGACATATGTTGAAACATGCTAACTCCTTTATGAATAGCTGTGATACAACTGTGTTCCCAGTGTCATGCTAATTCTAGGCAAGGATTGCTTTAAACCATAATCATTTAAACTGACCATAGATAGCCCAAATATTTTACCTGTTTCATGTTCAAACTGGCCAGACATAGTCTCTTGTAGCTACCCTACAATTTCTTTCTAAAAAATAAATAATCACATCATCAAAATCTTGAAGCTACCAGATTAATTTAAGACAAGACAATGTGAATATATAAGCATTACTTTTGACAGAGTAATCTGAATGCTAAAGGCTTAAGGGAACAATTGTATGTGAGATATTAAGCCACATTCTAGAGTATGATACAATATAAGAGCCTTTACAGAGTTGCTTAGCTTGCTAGATATAGCAACCGAATCTACTTCAAATCACACTTGATTATTTTAGAAAAGTAAGAGACATGTTAGGAACTGCAGTCTGTGTTATAGAAAACGGCATTGGTCATGACTGGAATAATGTTCTAGAATATTCAGAGCTGCTTTCTACTCTATGATACAATGTGGGAGCCTCTACAGAACTGGTTCTCAACCAGGGTTCATACAACCCTTGGGGCTCCATACAAGATTTTGTTAAAATTTATCTGCAGTAACTTGCTTATTCTCCAACAATACACAAAATACTTTAATTCTGTTGAAAATGTAACTCCTAATAATATTTAATCATAAAAATATAAGATTTTTTTAAACATTAAATAGCTGAGAGAGTCCACTCAAGTAAAATAGAAATCAAAAGAGTCCTTAGGTAAAAAATGGTCTGTAGAGTTACTTAGCTTGCTAGAAATAGCAGCCAAATCTCTTTTAAATTGGTCTTTTCAATCTTAGAGAAAGGAAACATTGGAAAGCATTGCTGCTCCCGATATCATTGATTCTAACCAAGGATTAATTTAAGGGCATGACTGTACATAGAATACCCAGCTACATTTTATGATATGATACAATGTAAGAATGTCTATGGAGTTGCTTAGCTTGCTAGAAATAGCAGCCGTATCTTTCTTCAAATCACACTACTATTTTAGAAGAAGAAGAGACATGTTAGAAATTACACTATGGTATAGAAAATAGTGTTGTTGGTCATGATTGGAATAACCTTTTGATCAGACATCTGTCTGTTCTATCAGAAGTGACTGAGGGCAAAAACAACAACAGCAACAATTGTAATACAAAAATCAATGATTGACAAAAAAGATAGCAATCTTATTTATTTTATTTTCTGAGCTATTCAAAAATTAAATAGAATAGCCCGAGTTATTTCATTGTATGTGAACTCATTAACGAAATAATGCTACACAGATTAGGGAGGTATTTAATTAGTAGAAAACAAACAACCAAAATAGCAACCAAAGAAAACACAGTACCTAATAAGTGGTCTTTTATTATTATCATTATTTTTTTTTTACCAATAACTTAAAGCAAATATGTATGTATGTATGTGTTTTTACATGAATATGTGTTGTGTGTGTATATGAATATATGTGTGTTTATGTAGATGTGTGTGTAGTATGTATATAGATATTTGTGCGTGTGTGTGTATATATGTAGATGAGTGTGTATAATGAACAAGATATATACATACACACACAATTCACACAGATGTATGTGTATATGTATACGAACAGTCATATATATATATAAATTTCTTGTCTGTCTAATTTGCTTCAAACCAATGTGTAATCATCATAAATTTCATCTGGAGAGCATTGATTATTGCAACGGTTACGACAACCCGAGGAGCTAGACTGTTATGGGTCGAATGAATGGAGTTAATAAGAAATTCATTTTGAATCTTTTCTTTTCAATTTAAAGTAACTGAACCAATAAGTGCTTTTTATCCACTTCGATGCTTTGCTTCAACAAAAGAAGAAAGCAATATAATTTAGTAATATTATGTAGACATTATAAAAGCGTTGATGACCTTTCACTAAGTTGTTTCTTCACTTTTTGATGTATTATAGCCATTCTATACCTTGATAAAAAATTCTTAATATGCAAACGTATGGCTAAGTGGTCAGAAGGTTTTGCTTCTTAAACCCTTTTGTTAACATATTTTTGTTTAAACACACTACCTTTGTTTCAAGTAGTTTTGAAAATAATGAAGAATTTAGTAAAATTATTTGCTCATTATTAAGTTGATGTATGGTCTAAATGGTCAGAAGATTCTGCTAACATATTTTTGGTGAAATACATTCCCTACGTTTCAAATAGTTTTGAAAATAAGGAAGAATTTAGTAAAATTACTTGGTCATTATTAAGTTGATGTATGGCTAAATGGTCAGAAGATTTTGCTTCTTAAAACCTTTTTGTTAATGCATTTTTGGCGAAATACACTGTCTGTGTTTCAAGTAGTTTTGAAAATAAAGAATTTAGTAAAATAATTTTGTCATTACTAAGCTGGAGTTTGGAACATAAATTAACATGAAATTTTGATGGAAGTTTTTAATTTCAACCACTTTAATATTTTTGTTCCCATATTTCTGTTGAAATATACTGGCACTGTTTCAATCAATTTTGAAAATAAAGAATTTAGAAAAATAATTTGGTCATTATTTAAGCTGCTGTTTTGAACATAAATTTACATGAAATTTAGATAACATTCAAATAAATTTCTGTCATAGAACCAAGGCCAGTCTCAGACTGTTTGGTTCAAAAAAGTTTAACAAGATATTGACTTCAAGTCTACAGCATGGTAAACTTGGCAAGTATCTTCTATAGTACTGAGGTGATTAAAACTACAAGAGTGAAGTTCTGGTCAACAATAACTATACGAGAAAACCTGGTTTATGAACTGTGTGGTGTGAAGACCTAACTTTGCTTCCTTTCACCCTAAATTTCACGCTGATTCCACCTGAGGATTCCTGTATGTGGAATACACAGTCACTATCATTCAATAACTAGGTAGAGAGGGTCAGTTGATCAAACAACTAGGTCATTCATTTATTGAAACCATTATGAGATCTATCAAACTATATTCTAGTTTATTTTTCTTTTGGTCTTCAAGGGAAGGTGGTTTTGTTTGTTTTTTTAATTTTTAGTCAAAGTGAATGGCAATGCCCAAGACTGGTGAGGGAGAGAGATGAAGGTATCCTGAAATTGAAACCTATCTAGAATGTTTACAACTGAGTGGGGTCCACTAAAGGCATCCAAGGCGCCAAGTGGTAGTGTTAAACCAGGTGAGAGATTAAGTTTACTGCCCAAGCAGAATTTGAACTCAAAACAAATATTCTTACAGTTTTGCTAATACACCACTCAGTATTAGTACTTTTAATTGATTCCAAACCAATGAAAGACAAAGTTGACATAAGCATGATTTGAACTCAGAACAAATGTTATAAGACAATCTAATTTTCTGAATTACTCTGCTAATTCACTACTTTAGACAGACAGACAGCAGTCTCTCGAGGAGAATGTTGAGAATAGCACAGACAGACAAAGTGTCTAATGGAGAAGTGATGACCTGGGCTGTGGCAAATAGGAAACTGCTTTGTGAGATAAGGGCCAAGTAACTGAAATTTCTTGGACATGAGATGAGGAAAGAAGGCCTGGAGAATTTAGTGATGACTGGAAAGATTGAAAGGAAAAAAAGCAGAAGGAGAAGGATGATATGGATGTGAAAATTGACAAACTAGTTAGAAGAAAGAGGCATTAAACAGAAGGAAGCAGAACTGTTACACAGAACAAAGAAGTGTGGCAGGCAGGACATGGTTGTCTCTATCCCACATTGTGGACATGGCACCGAAAGAAAGAAAGAAATTCACTACTTGCTTGCTTAAAAGAAACTATGATTTTTCTGGAATCTGGTATCTCACCTTACTTTGATCCTTCATTTCCGATGGAGTGATAGAGACACCATCATGACAAGGCATTTTGGGCACTTTTAGCTCTAGTAAAATCCATCACTCTCCAGGTCTGACCACTGCTAAGATTTTAAAAAATATGATTTTGCCCAAACAAGGCTTGAAACCACTGTAGTATAAGGGGCTACAAAGAAGGAAAGATGGAACCTACAAATTCAAAAGATTAGCAGAGAGCTTAAAGGATTGAATATCAGAATGCAGAAGAAAACAAGATGAGGCGACAGTAATGAGTTCCAGACAGTGACAGTTTTAGGAAAAAAGCTATTAGAATAGAAGAACTTATGACTAACAGGAAACCCAACAGAGAAAACAATATGCCTAGGAAGAAAAGCGGGTAACATATTTAACTCAATAGCATTTAAACCAACTATATCTGGCCAAAATACTCTCTATTTTATGTTTAAACAAAGCAAATCCATCCTTTCCCATCTACCCTATAATATCATTCTAAGAATAAAACAATCATATCATTGAAATCTTGAAGCTATGGAATAATGCATGAGTGATTCAAAATGATATAAATAAACAAGCATTACATATGACAAAGAAATTTGAATGCTAAATAGTTAGAGATTTTGAGAGAGAGTACAAGACTAGAAAATTCACCAGGACAGTGACCACAGAAATACTTATAGGAAAAACATTGATGGAGATATATTCCCACGATGAGCCAAAGACTCCAACGTAGTGGAAGAGGACCCACCATATGGAAAACTTGGCTCTGAATTTAACCAAGTAAGTTATGACACCCAGAAGAGAAAGAAGAGAAAGAGAAGAATCAATTCCAGGCATTTTACATTTATCAATACCTAAAAGTATGAAAGACAAAGTTGACTGACCTTAGTAGGGCTTGAACTCAGATCACAAAGAGCCAAATGGCACAAAACACTGCAAGTCAATCTTATCCAATATTATAACCACTAGCTTAATCTTCATGTGGTATCAAATTAAAAGTCATTATACAAACATAACTTTTAATACTAATTAGCCAGAGTTAATTAGTGTCAGGTTTGAGTGTAGAAATATGAAATGTAGATACACATTTAAGTGGCTTCATTTATTTTCAGAGTTTTAACTCTGCTACCACCCCTTCTCCAACCCTCTGAAATCCGTTTTTTTTTCCTGTCTTTTATATTTACAATCTTTGCATAATTTCATTTTCCAGCTGCATTACTTTTTACATGGATTGATTTTGAGGGAAGAAAGGAATTTTATTTTTTAATTTTTGAAAAAATTTTTTTATTTCCAACCTTCTTCATCATTCCTAGTACTTTCATCAAAAGAACAGAGGGAGAAAAAGAAAAAAAAAAGAGAGAAAAAAACAAAAAAAAAAAACTGACAACCAAACAAACGTGGTTTATTGAAATCTAAAGAGGTGAAAAATAAAAAAACATAAAAAAATAATTATAACACATAAAACTAAATAATAGATTTAGTAGTCAATATAGGGAAAAAGTATTTCATTGCATTTAAATCTGTGGAAAATGGAAATGGTATTATAGTGTTTGAAACAGATGTTCAAAGCTACTGACAAAATTCTTAGATAAAAAAAAATTAAAATTAAAAAAAATATAAAATTCTGAAATTATAAAATTTATGAAGAAATTATAGTAATATAAATAAAAGTATTCTTTCAAGTTTTAACTAGAGAATATTATTATTATTACCAATATTAACATTATCATTATTATTATTATCATCATCATCACTATTATTATTATTATTATTATTATTATTATTATTATTATTATCAAAACTGTTATTATTATTGTTATTATTATCTTCTCCAGTTGAATTAAAGGAAACTTAGATGTTTTCTATGCTGCTTTACTTTTATAATACTAATCCTGCTGATTCATTGGAAAACTTCTGAAGAAGAGGAAAGAACTTTTTTTTTTTTTATGGAAAAATTCAGCGATCCAAAAATGAATTTATAAACTTTTCGAATGCTTCCAACTAGAAAAATAATTGAAATCTATTGCATGTGCCAATTACAATTAAGAACAGTGAAAGTTTTGACAAAACAATATTTGTTTGTTTGATCATTTGTTTTGCATCTATTTTTTTTCATGCTAGCATGAGATAGACGAAGCTATTGTTGAGGCATTGTTATACAGCTGGATGCTTTTCCTGTTGTAAACCCTTGCCTGTTTTTCAAGTATGAGATCTCTTATTTCACATGTCTTTGAAGGCACAAAGCAAAAAGACAATTCCTTGATACACACACACACAAGAGGTTTCTTCTAGTTTCTAGAAATTCTTTCACAAGGCTTTGACCAGCGTGAGACATGAGTAGGAGATACTTCCCCAAAGTGCTGTATAGTAGGATTGAAACAGCATAGCTAGAAATCAAAATTCTTAACCACACATTTTTGTCTGCACCTATATATATATATATATATAT
>NC_068993.1:43486444-43492536 GCF_001194135.2 Octopus bimaculoides | reverse complement strand
TGTGTGTGTGTGTGTGTATATATATATATATATACATATGAAGCTGGTCCTCTGTGGATCACATCCCTACTTCTCAACATAGTCACTGTTTCTCTCAATAGTAATGGCTCCGCCTTTGAATGAGAGCATGTATCCCTGCCCTGTAAAATTCTGTTGACTGTTCTTTGAGCCACTTCTTCACTACAGTTTTCACTTCCTTGTCACTGGAATAATGTTTGCCTCTCAAACCCTCTTTCATGGGGCCGAAGAGATGATAATCCAGTGACGAGGAAGTGAAAACTGTAGTGAAGAAGTGGCCCAAAGAACAGTGAACAGAATTTTACGGGGCAGGGATACCATGCTCTCATTCGAAGGTGGAACACCTTGCTCAAGATGCCATGCAGTGGGATTGAACCTGGAACTATGTGGTTGGGAAACAAACTTCTTACCACACAACTATCATCTTTAAATGCGTGGCTTCCATGCTGGCATATGTTGGACAGTTTGACAGAGTGCGACAAGTCAGAAGACTGTCATTGCAGCAATATTTACACTGGTATGGCTTCTATGGCTAGAAGTCCTTGCTAATGCCCTTCACAGACTATATTGGCTATTTTTATGGTATCCACACTTGTGATAATCATCTCATAACTTAGAAGTGAC
Source organism: Octopus bimaculoides (assembly GCF_001194135.2). Taxonomy (NCBI): domain Eukaryota; kingdom Metazoa; phylum Mollusca; class Cephalopoda; order Octopoda; family Octopodidae; genus Octopus; species Octopus bimaculoides. The sequence continues at coordinate 43,491,894 of NC_068993.1, read as the reverse complement.
CCCTATAACTGATGGGGAACAGAAGAGGATAAGTGATGATTCAAGACAGAAGGATGAGGGATGGTAAGTAAGAAGGGGATGGGTGAGTATGGCAGGGAAAAAGACAAGGAAAAGGAGTAGTGTCAGGGGTTATTGAGAAAAAGGAAGGGATAGAGTTGAAGAGCTGATAGGGCAGTTGTGTAAGGGTAGTGCCCAGAACTATCCAATATTATAAGTGTGTATCTATCATTTGTTAAGAGGTTCTTTCTTCGTTCATGTTACACTTGTTTAAAGTTATTGTCTGACAAGCTGCATAACCATTTTGATACTAACCTTCATGAGTTTGTTCCCAAGTTTTATGATATAAACTTTCTATTCTAAAGTGATTGGAAACCTTCCATCAAAATTTAATATCAATTTTGTGTTCTAGACACTATCTTAATACTGACAAAGACATTTAACTAAAGTCTTCCTTATTTAAAAAAAAAATTATTAAAACAAAGTGTTTTACAATAGTAATATAGTCTTTAAAAAAAAGCATTAACTGAATTTCACACATATATATACATTTTAGAATAGAAATTGACAGATAGTTTGAGAAAGATGATAAGCAACTGTGAGAGGAGTCAATGAAAGAACCTCTATGTGACCTGCTAGAAACAGCAACATAAATCCCTTTCTATGTTCATCTCCACTGTTTTAAGAATGAATATATCTCAATCCTGGATGTAATATGACAGTAAAGAAGCTGGGTTGGTCGTGATTGGAATGCCAGTCAGATGATGGATATTTAATACACAAAAACAGTTTGAGAAACATGCAGTCCTCCTCTCTTGCTTCCAACAATAGTAATAACAGCAATGATGTTATTCCCTACACACTAACTTGTAATATTCCTTTAGTAGGTGATATCATTATATATATATATATATATATATATATATTTATGTGTATTTCTTCTATCTTAATGAATAAAAATTCTTCTGATAGAATAAATGGGTTAATAGAAACCAATGTAGCAAAGAACACAAAATAAACTAAACTAAACCACAGTTATATATATATATATATATATATATATGTACACACACACACACACATTTGTATATATTAATTTGCTTCAATTTCCATTGCAAATGAGTTCTATTCTTTAGAGGAAAAGAAAAGACAGAATGGAAACATTTATCCCATGTGTTTTTTTTTTTAATAAATTATCTTGTTTCTAGATTTTTACAACCCTGAGAATCAAGCAATTCATTGAATAACTTTAATGTTTTGCTTGCAGGAGATTGTTTACAGTAAACTGTGATACCAATCATTAGATTGTTAGCGATAACTAAATTGATAGAATTAAAAAACAAAACAAAAACCAACTTCCAACCATCCTCCTACTGTTACTTCTCTCCATAGTAATTCCATACTTCCAAGCAGGTTATTTAGTGCAAATCACAATAAGTTCATGGTGTTGCAACTGAGGATATCTATTGTTTTCTAATTTCTTTTCTGTGTCATTGTTTTAATAAAGGTTATCAATTTTGTTTCATCTCAGTGAAATTATCATTTGTTTTCTTCTCACACAAGACTCCTAATTGTAAGATATACATCTCAATCTCCGCTATTGCTGAACTGATATTAGTTCACCTGGTGTGATATCTTTAACTTGCTTCAGTCATTGGACTGTGGCGAGTTGGGGGCACCAGCTTGAAAGGTTCTTTTTAGCGGAACGAACTGATCCCCAATTAAAAAATTTTTTTTGAGGTACTCATTCCATCAATGTTTTTACTGAACCACCAAGATATTAGAACATAAGCAAACCAACACCAGTTGTCAAGCAATGGTGAAGGTAGTGGGAACAAACACACCCACACACATGATGGGCTTTCACACAGTTTTCATCTACCAAATTCACTCATTAGGCAGAGCTCTAGAAGAAGACACTTGCTCAAGGTACCATGCAGTGGGACTGAACCTGAAAGCATGTGGTAGCAAAGCCAACATCTTAACCACACAGCCATACCTATGCCCATCTTTTATCTGTTTCAGTGACTAGACTGTGGCCAAATGAATCGATCCCAGTACATTTAAAAAAAAAAGAAATGGTACTTATTCTATATGTGTCTTTTACTGAACTGCTAAGTCACAGGGATGCAAACACACCAACACTGGTTGTCAAGCAGTGGTGAGGTAGGGGACAACCACAAACACACACACACATAGATATAGTATGTATGTGTATATATATATATATATATATATATATATATGATGGGCTTCTTTCAATTTCTATCAACCAAATCCATTCACAAGGCTTTGGTGGGCCCAAGGCTATAGTAGAAGATATTTGCTCTAGGTGCCATGCAATGGGCCTGAACCTGAAAGCATGTAGTTGCAAAACAAACTTCTTAACCACACAACCATACCTATGCCTATGTACACACATAATTTATGGTGAATTTCTGATCAAATATATTTTAACAGAACTGATTTTATTATTTCAAAAAGCCAAAGGTTGATGGATTTGGAAAACTGTTAGAACATTGGACAAAAGCTTGGAGGAATTTAGTTATGTATCTTTTTATTTTGAATTCAGATTCTTTTATTCTACAGGGGTCGATAAAGTATAACCAAGTACAAATGGTTGATTTAATCGATGCACATCTTCCCCTTCAAAGTTGTTTGTCTTATTCCTCAGTTAGAAACCATTATTTTAAAAAGACAAAAGGTAGTGAATTGATAGAATCGTTAGAACATTGAACGAAATACATTGTGGTATTCAGTTATGGCTCTTCACATTATGAGTTCAAATTTTGCCCAGGTCACTATTGCGTTTCATCCTACCAGAGGGTTGAATCACTATGCCAACCAAGCGTTGAGGATTGATTTAATTAACTAATTGCCTTAACCCTTCAAAGTGCTGTCCTTGTGTCAGAAATTATTATTTTAAAAAGTCATAAGAAAATATCTAATTTAAACAAGCAATGTTTTGATGTGGATTAATAAACTGAGATAAAATATCAAAGAGGCAGGGGATGGGTTCACAAAAGGATGCTCAGTCAAACGGTGTAGTTTTATCTGACAAACTTTTAAAGAAGCCTCTTGTGTTTGTTTTTCCTCATGGAAAGATATAATATACTTTGTACAGTTGGTAGTGGCTACTAATTAAATCAGACCCAATTTAAATCAACAGGCAGAATTGATATTATCAAACAGTATACTGTTTAAACAACATCTATTTATATACTGTTTAGGTGTTGCCTTACATACAACAATGGACATATAAAAGTATTATTAGCATGACTTTCTTTTCTCTCTCTCTCCCACTCCACACACATGCATATATATATATATATATATATATATATATATATATATATATACCAAGATGAAAAGGGCTAGATTGGCTTAGCAGGAACAGATTTCAATTAGCCTCTTTCATTTTCCCTTGGATTACCTCTTCTAATTTACTAAAGGCACTCTAAGGCTTTTGTAATACTGTTGTATTATAATAGTATGGGCTTAGGTGTACTTCTTGGAGATGACAGAAGATTGAGATATGTGGTGCATTGCTGTACTCAAGAAGACCTACCCACAACAGAATTGAGTTCCTAAACCAAGGTGCCACATGAAAAACATTGGTGTGGGTGCTGGTTCCACATAAAAAGCACTGGTGCTGGTGCCATATAAAAAAATTGATATAGGTGCCAGTGCTATGTAAAAAGCACTTAGTACACTCTAGAGTGGTTGGCATTAAGAAAGGCATCCAGTCATAGAAACCAAGCCCAAAACAGACTATGAAAACTGGTAAAGCCCCTGACCTTGCCTGTTCCTGTCAAGCCATCCAGCCCATGACAGTATGGAAAACGGATGTTGATGATGATGATATACATACATACATATATATACATATAGGCTACAGGGTTGTATGATGGGGATGCTCAGTAGGTGCAAACTTGGTGTAGGTGAGGCTGTATAGTTAAGAGGTTTGTTTCTGAATTTGGATTTAGACTCATAGTGTAGCACTTTGAGCAAACATCTTCTATAGCCCTGGGCTAACCAAAGTCATGTGGGTGAATTTGATAGGCAGAAACTGAAAAAAGGCCCATCATGTGTGTATATTCTTGTGTCTTGTCTTGACATCACGTGACAGTTACAAATAAGGGTTACTGTTATTCACTTACAATATTCTGTAGAAACATATCTGTCACGGGGAAATATTACCTTGCTTGGAAGCAGACGAGGGTTGGTGACTGGAAGATAGGCATCCAACCACAGAAAACCTGCCTCAGTAAACTCCATTCAACCGATGCAAAGCAAGGGAAAGTGAATATTAATCCTCTAGTATTCAAACCTGTTATACCCAGCCAAAATATTCTGTTTTATATTCAAACTGGCTAGATCTGGCTCTTTGTCATCTACCCTATAATTTCATTCTAAAATTAAACAATCACATCAAAATCTCAAAGTTACAAGATAGTGCATGATTAATTGAAAACAATATGAACAAGCACACTCAGAGAGTGCAAACCTCCACCAAGGCAACACCAATGTCCTCTCAACAATTAGCCAGAGATGATTTTTAAAATGAGAATATCTGAAATAAACTTGACTGCTCTCACAAATGAGAATACTAAAAATGAATCCGGCCGCTCTCAAAAATTAAGTAAAAAAACAGGAAAAATAATTCAGAATCCTTGTCCAGTACCAGATCGATCCCAAAATCTAATCAGTGCATGCCAGTAATGAGGCCAAACATCCCTGAAAGTTTCATCCAAATCCATCCAGCGATTCTTGAGATATCTTGTCCATGGGCAAACAAACAAACACACACAACTGAAAACAATGCCTTCGCTAAGGCGGAGGTAATAAATAAGTATTACATTTGACAGAATAATCTGAATGCTAAATGGTTAAAGCAATAATGATGATGATGTTGATGACAATTGACTTGTTGAGTCTAGAGGATGAAGCAGTGTCCAATGACCATTGTAGGACCTCCAAGGATGGTAAGCATGATGTAATTGATGTTGCGTTTAAACTGTTGCAGGAAAGCCATGAGCACAGCGGAAATTGCAGAAGGCCAGTGCTCTGGAGAGTGACTATTGCAAGCCTATGAGATTGGTGAGATTGATGTTCTGCTTAAACTGTTGCAGGGAGAAGATTCCAGAAGGTCAATGTTCTGGGGAGGAAGGATTGGGTGCAGTGGCTAGTGCAGGATTGGGAAGGTTGGATGCAACAAGGGTGATGAGAAGTGGATTGGAAGAGCCTGAGGGGAGGAGGTACCAGACTCAATAGTTTTGAGGAACAGAGGCCATTATATTAATGATAACAGAGAGAGAGAGAGCCGACAGTATGCCTGTGGTTCAGAGGCTGGAACATGTTTTAGTTATATAATCATAAAGAAAAAATATTAGGTTAAAGAATTATTTTTTGTTGTTCTAAAAGTAATTAGAGTATTTTCATTATTGTTTTTT
>NC_068993.1:43485197-43486100 GCF_001194135.2 Octopus bimaculoides | reverse complement strand
CCAAATGAAATTAAAATGTGTTTCTTGTATGTTTCACCAAAATATCTGACTCTAGACCAGTGTTTCTCAACTATTTTTTTTACCTATGGACACCTTTGATTCTTATTTTATTTAGGTGAATCCTCATAGCCATTTGATGTTTAAAAATTCCCAGTGGCTGTGTAATAATAAGCTTGTTTCCCAACCACAAGGTTCTGGGTTCAGTCCTACTGTGTGGCACCTTGGGCAAATGTCTTCTACTATAGCCTCGGGCCGACCAAAGCCTTGTGAGTGGATTTAGTAGATGGAAACTGAAAGAAGCCAGTTGTATATATGTATATATATATATGTATGTGTGTATATGTGTTTGTGTGTCTGTGTTTGTACCCCTACCATTGCTTGACAACTGATGTTGGTGTGTCTATGTCCCCGTAACTTAGTGGTCCGGTAAAACTGACCAATAGAATAAGTACTAGGGTTACAAAGAATAAGTCTTGGGGTCAATTTGCTTGACTAAAGGCAGTGCTCCAGCATGGCCACAGTCAAATGATTGAAACAAAAAGAATATTTTTATAATTAAATATAAGAAATTTTATAAAAACAAAAACAATTGTTAAAATATGAAATGGGAGCGTTAAGTTGTGATATGTATAAATGTAATGTTACTACCAGTATAAATATGCTGGTGGCATGTTTTGGCTAATAAATGACTTGCTTATTAGTTCAAAAGTGCCACAAACTCATTTGAACTGGTAGTAACACTGCAATTGTTTTTGGTGCATTTCATACTTCTTTTTCTTTAGCGGATTTAACCATTTTGAGCGTGGCCGTCGCTAGTACCCACATGACTGGCCCTCGTGCCGGTGGCACGTAAAAGCACCCACTACACTCTCGGAGTGGTTGGCGTTAGGAAGGGCATCCAGC
>NC_068993.1:43480598-43485187 GCF_001194135.2 Octopus bimaculoides | reverse complement strand
TCGGAGTGGTTGGCGTTAGGAAGGGCATCCAGCTGTAGAAACTCTGCCAGATCAGATTAGAGCCTGGTGTCGCCTCCTGGTCCACCAGTCCTCAGTCAATCGCCCAACCCATGCTAGCATGGAAAGCGGACGTTAAACGACGATGATGATGATGATGAACCCTTTTGATACCAGCTTGGCTGAAACCGCCTCTGGTTCTGTAGTACAAATGTCTTGTTTTCAAAAGTTCTGAATCAAAATCTTCCACCAAACCTTAGTCTCAATTTATGTTCCTAACACCAGCTGAATGGTAACTAAGTTACTTGACTAAATTATTTGTTATACTTAAAATTAATTGAAAGAAACACAGAGCATCTCAACAGAAATATGGTAACAGAGGGGTTAAGTCTGTGTAAAAAGGGCAGTACTCAGATTAGTGGAAGAAAAAGGAGTTAGTCATAAACCAGAGATATGGTCTTCATCTTAGCAATAGAATGAACTTTCATTAAGTGTCACTCAAGTGTCAGATGGAGGTGTTAAACTGGATGGTGGATTGTCATCTACATAAGAACAGATATGGTCAATCCACCAAATACTCTACAATCTTTCTGTCTTCCATGATATCACTCAAAAAATAGTTAGGAGTAATCTGCAGATATGGTTAAAAAACTTGCCCAAGGTGGTATAAAATCTAGAAAGATGTGGTTGCGAGGTAAGCTACTGTGCCATGCTTTTTAACTCTTTCCATTTATTATGAAACTAATTTATTTTTTTTAAAGGTGAGACATGGTTGTATTGTTAATAAGTTTGCATTGTAGCTATGTTGTTTTGTGTTCAGTTCCACTGCACAACACCTTGGTCAAGTGTCTTCAGCCCTAGGCTAACTATCATCTTTTAAGCAAATTTGGTACAGTACAAAATCCATTTTATGCACATGTGTGCCATCACATACGAGAATATTTACATTCTGTGATGTCACTGAACTATAAGATGGAGCTGTCTGTTGCCATTTTCCTGTCAACAAATTTTAGACAGCTCAGTAAGTTAAGATTAGTGGAATGAACACTACTTGAAAAATAAGGTTTAAAACAGAAAGGGAATCCAGCTGGAAACACCTCCACTAAAAAAAAAAAAAGAAAAAAAAAAGCATATTCATCTAACCCATGCTATCTCCATAAAAAAAGTGAATAAACAAATAAATTTACTGATAAGAGGAGTTTTGTCCCTGTGCATTTGGTAGGATATTAATCAAGAATTATGATTTGTCGAACAAGAAAACAATTTGGCTCAAAATTAAACATCAAGATTTTAAACAATTGTTCTGTAATTGCTGTTTTGGTGATTTGCCAATAAATTAAATAGAAGATTTATAAAATTAACGTCTCATTCGAAGAGAACCAAAATAGGGATTGGCTTCCAAAATCTTAATTTACTATTTTATAATTATCAAATATGTTTATTGTTTGGCAATTTTCTTTTCTTGTAGCTGACAAAATTTGTTACAGATGAAATTTTTAGCTCCTTGACCGTTTTGTAACCATATATTTGTTGAAATACATTGTCTTTGCTTAAATTAATTTTGAAAATAATGAAGAATTTAGTAAAATTATCTTGTCATTATTAAGCTGGGGTTTGGAACATAAACGAGCATAAAATTTTGAGGGAAAATTTTAATTTAGATAATTTTAAGCAGGATGTTTATGCAATGTACCAGGGGTTGTTATAGGGGATTTCATATCAGAAGGGATTAAATTTTGACACTGGTTCCTGAAGGATATGGAGCTAAATCCTCCTCCGCCTCATCATCGTTTTAATGTCCACTATTCCTAGAGGGAATTAAAAAAAAAAAAAATTTTCTAAGGGCCAGGTGCCCTTTCTGTCACTGACATATCTCTTTCCATATAAGATAATATTTCTCCATATTTGTACATGTTTCCATGAGAAATTGGAAATGATGAGAATCACTTGTATGATGATGATGCTGTATGATGGTCAAGACAAGGAGACACATACACCTCCATGCATACATACACACACACACACACACACACACACACGGGTTTCTTTCAATTTCCACCAATCAGATCAATGCACAAGGCTTTAGGTTGGCCCAGAGCTACAGCAGAAGACACTTGCGCAAGGCACCACGCAGTGGAACCAAACTCAGAATCATGTGGTTGGGAAAGAAACTTCTTAACCACAGCCATGCCTGCTCCTTACAAACTTCTTAACCTCATAGCCATGCCTGGGCTAAATATCTAAGAGAACGTCCATTTTAGTCTTTATAGTAGAAGTGGTAAAACAAGGAATCGCCAATGAATGTTTAACTAGAGCCAAATGCTTTCCATTAACCTGTTTAGTGATTGTAAACATTTGGCAAAGAACATCAGAGCGTTACACACATTTAACCAACTGTTGTTATACTATGAAATACAATTTCTATACCAGAGTTTTCTGTTTATGAAAGTAAACAAAACAGAAATATATATATATATGTGTGTATGTGTGATTAAATACACATTAAAAATATCACCACATTTTGTCATTTTATGAACTGGCTTTATACATTAACAAATTTTCTTTTTGAACTGTAACAAATCCACACAATAAACATGAAATTTACTCCTACATTTTGTGCATGAATAAAATAACATGCTTATTAGTGCAGGTAAATATACAAAACTATTACATCAAGTTTTTTTTATGAGGGATTGTGTGTGTATGTGTGTGTGTGGGAAAAAATGTAAAAGCTCAAACACATCAGAATACTTTTATACACAGGTCATGACTGAAAACAGCAAACAAACAAAGTAATCCTACCAAAACAACTGTGAGAACATTATAGAAGCAATAAATACAGGGGAGACCAAAACAAATAAAAAAATGTCTAATGTAAGAAATTCAATTCCTGTGTCTCAGGAGGGTCACTGATTAGCTGAACTACTAATCAAACAATCGATTAGTTAATTGGTTAAATAGTTAACCCACTGACAAATAAAACAATAAAGAAGTGACATATAATCAATGTGTAAGTTTATTATTGGCACAATGATCCTCCCAAGATACAACAAAATATGTTTCAAGACATTAGTTTACATCAAGAATCTCACATACCAAATATAAAAAAAACAAAACCGAAAAAAAAAAAAAATATTAATTCCTGTAGTTTTATGTAAAATACCAGGTGGCTATTATTTGGTACCTCTGATAGTAATTACTAGAAAAATTGATGGAATGCGTCTATAAATTCATGGCAAAATACACATTTTATATGCTAGAAAATAAACATGGTGTGGAAATAGCCAATAACCATTTGATTCAAAGTAAGCTGCCACACTTTACAGTTCTCATTTCTGAGTTTTGTGTGTGTGTGTGTGTGTGTGTGTGTGTGTGTGTGTGTGTGTGTGTGTGTGTGTGTGTGTGTGTGTGTGTGTGTGTGTGTGTGTGTGTGTGTGTGTGTGTGTGTGTGTGTGCGTGTGTGTATCAGCTGATATGAAATGGTGTGTAACAATTTGAATTAACATAATGCTACCTAATAAATTATGTAATGGACTCACATTTGAATTAAACCATTGCTACTGAAATGTGTGTAGTGATGTTTTAAACTATCCATTTGCTTTTGTTTACTGTGTGTGTGTGAAGTCATAAATGACAGAGAAATAGTTTGATGAAATTTTATTTAACAATAAGAAAATTCTAATACCACGACAAATTGTTTTGTAACCAAAAAACATGTAAATAATTTATATTGTTATATTTAATAATAAATAAATTACTTCATTTGTCTGCAATAATGCAAAATGCAAAAAATCCTTCAAAATAATGCAGAATTTAAGCTACGATCTCAGGTGAAAAAAAGTCTTTGTTAAATATGATTCTCTTTAACTAGTATCAGCTTGAGAGCTGCGGTTATGCTGGAGCATATAAAAGTACAGGCATGGCTGCATGGTTGAGAAATTTGTTTCCCAATCATGTGTTTTCAAGTTCATTTCCATTGTGCAGCAGTTTGGGCAAGTCTTTTACTATATTTCCAGGCCAACCAAAGCTTTGTGAGTAGATCTGGCAGACAGAATCTGAAAGAAGACTGTTGTATGTGTGTATGTTTGCATATATACACAGACAGATAGATACATCCAAAAAAATATCAGTGGAAAACCCCACTACTTTTGTTTAATGGTCATACTTCATGTTGGCATGGGTGGATGGTTTGACAAGATCTGATGGCTCTAAGAATCGTATTGTACTTCCATGTCTGTCTGCTTTGCCATGGGTATCTATGGTGAGATGCCCTACTTAATGCCAACCACCTCGTGTATCTGGCACGTGTGTCCTGGGCTCTTTTTTCTTGTGCCACCAGTAGGAAAGTCACCATACAATTTGCAAGACTACATCTCCAACTTCTTTAACCAGAATAAATATAGGCATAGGAGTGGCTGAGTGGTAAGTAGCTTGCTTACGAACCACATGGTTCCGGGTTCAGTCCCACTGCGTGGCACCTCGGGCAAGTGTCTTCTATAGCCTCGGGCCGACCAGACCCTGTGAGCGGATTTAGTAGACGGAAACTGAAAGAAGCCCATCGTATATATATATATATATATATATATATATAT
>NC_068993.1:43474890-43480439 GCF_001194135.2 Octopus bimaculoides | reverse complement strand
TGCTCCAGCATGGCTACAGTCAAATGACTGAAACAAGTAAAAGAGTATACAATAAGACTAAAACTAATGAAATCAACCACATTCTCTCTTTCTCACATATAGATGCACAGACACACATACACACATTCAGATATTGGTAGCAACAAAAGAGAGCAAAATAAGGAATGAATAAATAACTATGTTATCAGCTCACACGCTTGCTGTAGAGATATAAACACAACAAAAGAAATTGGGTTAGAAAATCTAATCCACCATTTGGAAAATCTATATCCATTGAAAAGGTCACAATGGTGACGTGAGTAAAAAATTTTGGGGAGAAAAAGAAAATTCAACAAGAAAAACAAAGAATATAAACAACAACTAGTGAGTGTATTTGTAAGTTTTGATAATATGGCCCTTCCAAAATATAGAATAAACATCCATTTTCCATTTCCTCTTCTTCAAAATTAGACTTTATGTCTATAGATTTGACAAGATGCAGTAGCTTGGAAAAGGATCTGCTGCACAGTCAGACATATTTGTGTCACAAAGGATAAAGAATAAAGATTCAATAAGTTGTAGGGTAGAGGATAATAGCTTAGAAGACGTAACTGATTGATGTTACTGTTTTATTTATATGTTGTAAGGATTCAAGTTAACTCAGTCAAATATAATGCTTATTAATTCATATTGTTTTGAATTACTCATGCATTATCTTATAGCTTTGAGATTTTGATGCAAATGTTATTTTTTGAATGTCATTGCTAAATAGGTGTGAGAGGCAGGATTTGGTTGGCTTTTAATATAAAACAGAATATTTTGGCTGGATATGGCCAGTTTACATGCTAAATAGTTAAATGCTGTGAGGATTCTGGTTAATGCTTTAATTATTAACTCTAAGGCAGAAAGACATTTCCAGTAGATCACAAAATGTGAGAGAGTAAAACCATGGAGATGAGAAAGATTCTTGCAATAATTTTACACAGATCTACATGTCTCTCTGTTAATTCAAGAATGAAAAGAGGAGAAGGTTAGAGCTGGATTTTCCTTCTATGACACAGAAGAACTTTCAAGATGAAGCTCTTGAGTTCTTGCAATAAATGGTTGTGCATAATCATGTCATGCTGTTAGCCATAGGTCAGCAATGACAGAGCAGACTTATGAGCAAAACCAATCTAGCCATGACAATTCATTCTTTTTGTTTTCTTCAGATATTGCATACCTGAAATTACTTTATCCAATGTGACTTTTATATTTTTTTTCCTAAATAAGAGGCTGTGATTTGAAGATTTGGTTGATATTTCTAGCAGACTGAGCAATAATGTAGATACTCCCTTGATGGTTTGGGTTTATATAGTGTATGATGCTGCATATTGAAGGAGAGAAAATGAAGAATACTGAAGTGGGTAGATGAAGCAATAGTTGTGAATTGAGTGGCACACAGCCATACAAATGTGGGAAGCAAGAGTAGACAAAAAAAAAAAAAGTGAGAAGACAACATAATGATGAACCAAACTAAATATTGTGGATCGATTAGACAAACAGAGTATAAAAGCATCTTCATTCTTCTTTCCCCCTAAGTGCAATTTAGAATAAACTATGTATATCTAATAATTTTACCTCATATAATTGGGGAAAACATAATTTCTAGCTAGCTCTGGAATTGATATAGCATCCTAAACTGCTGCTGCAGCATACAGCACTCAATCAAGTTTATGCACATTCCGGTATAAGTCTAGAAAATATTAAAACAGAAAGTACACAAAGAAAAAAAAAATATTGAAGAGAAAAAGAAAAGAAAATTATCTGCATACATAGAAAATTACTTTACACTTATTTATCTAGTGGAAAATAAAATAAAAGCAAATAAACAAACAAATAAAAAAGTTTCTCCCTTGGGCAAAAGTCTGACAGATTTTCTGAATACTATTTATCAAAATCCATTTACATATTTGCATTGACTTCTGAACTGAATAAAATACTTTATTAACCATAACTTAATCTTCTCGATCTTCCAAACTAATTATTCTAGAGGTAGATTTTCAGAACGATTCTATAAAGCAGCATATCACATATTTTGACATCTAAATCTGAAATGGATTCCATTAAAAAAAAAAAAAAAATAATAATAATAATAATAATAATAATTTATAATAAACTATCTGCTGTACAAGATTTTCATTTGCCATAACTAAGACAGACAGAAATAGTTTTTGTAAACTATCTCACTTAATTGTATTAGAGGGGAGTTTAGTAAAACATAGATCAGCTGAATTTTTCAAGAGATTGCAATTACAGAGTGGAATTGCTAAAATTTCACTTTTAAAACCTACTCAGTCACACTGCATGCAATCTTGGTGTAGCTGTGTGCTAAGAACTTTGTTTCCCAACCATGGTTCTGGGTTCAGTTCTACTGTGTGATACCTTGGGGGCAGCTGTCTTCTATTGCAACTGCAGGTTCGACCAAAGCCTTGTGAGTGGATTTGGTAGCTAGAAACTGAAAGAAGCCTATAATGTGTGTGTGCGAGTTACTGCCTCATTGCTTTGACATTGTGTGATAGCTATAAACGAGCGTCATAATGTAAGCAATGTCCTTTGTTTCCAATATTCTGTGATAAATACGACAGGTCTTGGGGAAACAAGTGAGGGTTGGCAACAGGAGGGGTGTTTTTCCATACAAAATCTGCCTTAACAAAATCAAGTATGGAAAAGTTGACATTAAAATGATCTATCTATCAATCTTTCTCTCTCTCTGGACATGAAACTCAGCTTGCAAAGACTTATTGGGGCAAGCGAAAGCGAAATCGGGATGGCACCTGTGCCTAGCGTCGCCTTTCTGGCACTTGTGCCCGTGATATGTGTAAGGATTTTCGAGTGAGATCGTTGCCAGTGCCCCTGGACTGGCTCTTGTGCGGGTGGCACATAAACTACACCATTTTGAGCGTGGCCGTTGCCAGTACCGCTTGACTGGCCTTCGTGCGGGTGACACGTAAAAGCACCCACTATACTCTCTGAGTGGTTGGCGTTAGGAAGGGCATCCAGCTGTAGAAACTCTGCCAAATCAGATTGGAGCCTGGTGTAGCCATCTGGTTTCACCAATCCTCAGTCAAATCGTCCAACCCATGCTAGCATGGAAAGCGGACGTTAAACGATGATGATGATGATGATGATGATGATATATATATATATATATATATATATATATATGCAGGTTTGGTCATGTATGGAGTTATTACTGTCCTTATACATTGCATGTTCTACTTGAAAGAAGACACTTTGTTTCATGTCATTTGTCTTGAGAAATGGCAGCCATGTTATGTAGTTGGAATCGATGTTGTTGCACAAAGAAGAGATATTAAAAGACATTCTTCGAACAGAATTATTAAAAAATTTTATTTGTAAATAATGTATTATCAGTGATAACTTTTCTAAATGTCTAACATCCCTGAGGATTTGATATATACAGTAGCACTGTAAGGTGAGAACATCTTTTTCTACATTTAGCAGACAAGTCAGCTGCTATTTCCAGCATGATGAACATCTGCATAAAGGCTCCTTTATTGGTTTGTTGTTATATCCAGGTTATGGCTTAGAAGACAAATGTGGGTTCTCCACAAAACATTATAAATTATGGATGGTACCAGTGATATACATCATCATTTTATATTTGCTTTCCATGATGGTACAAGCTGGATGGCTTGAAAGGGTCTAAGTTGGACAGCTGCATAGTGTGCCAGTGCTGATGAGGACAGGATAAGGCAGACATGTCTAGAGTTCACTCCATGTTCTTTTTTAGAAGAATGATTTCCCATTTACACACAAGGCTGGTAATTTTTTCAGGGTAAGAGTTAGTCAGTAGTACCAGTAATTGACTGGTAAGTTATTTTATTAATCCAGACTAGAAGAAAGGTGAAGTTGACCTTGGTGAGATTTAAATTAAGAATTTAAAGAACAACAACAAATATTTCATTGCATTCTTTTCGACACTCCAGTATTGATTCTGCCAATCTGTCACCCTAATTAAAATACTCAAATTAAGTCATTAGTTAATATTGGTTTCAAATTTTGGCACAAGGCCAGTAAGTTCTGTGGAGGAAGAGGGGGGCTAGTCATTTACATTAACCCCAGTACTCAACTGGTACATACTTTATCAACCCTGAAAGGATGAAAAGTAAAGTTGATTTTCGTGGAATTTGAACTCAGAATGTAAATAGACGAAATGCTACAAAACATTTTGCTAGCATGATAATAATCCTTCTAGCTTGCTGCCCCCCACCCTAGATAACAACCAGCCTGAAATTACCCCAAGTTCTACGAAATAAACTTACTGTTTTGAAGTGGTCTAAATTATAATCTTCCATCAATATCTTTATGCTAATTTGTGCCAGATCCCACCTTAATAATGAGAGTTATTTTATTAAATTCTTCGTTATTTTAAAAATTAATGGAAGCAAAGGCTGCATATGTTAACAGAAATATGGTAACAAAAGGGTAAAGTCATTACTCACTTTTACTCTTTTACTTGCTTCAGTCATTTGACTGTGGCCATGCTGGAGCACCACCTTTCGTCGAGCAAATCGACCCCAGGTCTTATTCTTTGTAAGCCTAGTACTTATTCTATTGGTCTCTTTTGCCGAACCGCTAAGTTACGGGGACGTAAACACACCAGCATCGGATGTCAAGCGATGTTGGGAGGACAAACACAGACACGCAAACATATACACACACATACATATATATAAATATATATGAAGGGCTTCTTTCAGTTTCCGTCTACCAAATCCACTCAAGGCTTTGGTCAGCCCGAGGCTATAGTAGAAGACACTAGCCCAAGGTGCCACGCAGTGGGACTGAACCCGGAACCATGTGGTTGGTAAGCAAGCTACTTACCACACAGCCACTCCTACGCCTATAAAGGCAAGAACGCTTACAGCACCTAGGTTTCCCAAGTGGTCACCCATCTAAGTACTAACTAGGCTTGATGTTGCTTAACTTCACTGATCGGACAAGAACCGGTGCTTTCAATGTGATATGGCTAGCCTTCTTTTAGTGGGGATGGTGGGGGTACTAAGAACGGCATTCAGAAGCAGAAACCATATTTAAGCAGACACTAGAGTACAATACAATCCTCTGACACATTGTATCTGGTCATACAGTCCAACCCATGGTTGTATGGAACACTGACGTTGACAGATGATGATGATGATACACCATACATTATGTATGTTACGCTAACTTGCCTTAATGTTTTATTATATAATCAAATGTAAATGAACAGTATCTCTGAATTATTTCATTTCTAAATCATTCCATGGGAGATTTGTCAATCTCTTTAGTGGTATTTTGGTTAACTAACTTCCTCGGTATTATTTCCCAACCTATATTTATGTGTGTGCTCATGTGTGTATACATAGATACACAAATGTACAGATTTATGAGTGCATATGTGTGGGTGTGTGTGTGTCTATATGTGTGTGCCTGTACACACACACACATACACACACGTGTATGTGTATATATATACATGTGTATATGTATATATATATATATATATATATATATATATATAC